>NC_063195.1:6599554-6903760 GCF_017589495.1 Alosa alosa | reverse complement strand
CACCTTTAACGATCTCTTTCGTTAAATTCACAGTTGACCAAGTCAACAAAAACATGGTTGGAAACCCTATACCACTTTTCACCTACTGCACAAGCAAAACACCCCCCTCTGGTGATTTTTGTCTCCTCTCCGATATCACTGTAGCGCTAAGTTTAGTCCTAGGCCATTAAACTAAACAACACCCTTGAGAAACAACCACACAGTTCACTTCAGCAACAATAATGACTGTCAACAGTAACTCCTTCTATTTTCTCTTGACACCCGCACAGCATTTATCCACAAAACCCACACAGCTTTTATCACAAAACTCACACAGCTTTCATAAACTCACAGCTTTCATAAACTCACACAGCTTTATCACAAAACTCACACAGCTCAGCATGTAATGGCAGTACAGAAAAGAAAAGCGTTAATCCCACAAGCTTGTCCGTGGTTAATCGATTACTTCTTTTAATTAGTTCACGAATCTATTCCAAAAATAATGTTGTATACACTTCAACCGTTTACTGTTTTATCAGAAAACTTCTTATATCCAATGACATCTAGAGCTCATCAGTCATTGATATAGGTGCGTTACTTGTCAAAACACTTAATGACACAAACTTCAATACTCTCATTAATGTGCAGCTTCAAATCAAAAAAATTCTAATTTACTCCTAAATTATGTTTATTTTTTTTAACTTTACTCTTTGGTTCTTTTCCGCGCAGAGGAGAAAAAAAACTCTTTGCTTTCACCTGGTCAGAGTTTCTTCACTGCGGCGGGTGCACACGCCTAAGCGTCCTCCCTCTTGGTAGGCTTCCAGCTGGGGTTGGTCCCACGTCAGCCCGGGGCCCCAAAGTAGACTCTTCTTACAGATGTGAAGTTTCAAAAAGTCTGCCCTCGGCGTCTGTTTGAACCGAAGACTCAGTCTGACCTCGCCGAATGGATGTTCTCGTCTTCCCCTCCTCTTCGCGTTGGTCCACGGAAACCAAATGTTTTCGTCTTTCTTCTCCTTTTCTTGAGAAGGGTCACGGCACCAAATGTTGGATTACGCGATCGTTTTGCGTTGTGTTTTAGTTCTGATGTCTGTACTGAAGATGGTCAATAAAGCTTGGCGGCTGGATCAGGATGCGGTGATTAGAAAAGAATTTATTGTAGATGGTACAACACTCACTAACTGAGCACAGGCTAAGTCTCAAACAGTAAAACTGCACAGAGTCTAACAGGTGTGGTAGTTAGTAAGAAGCGGGCTCCTGTTGGCGTCTTGGCATAAGATGCTCCCGAGTGGCTTCCTCGATCCGATCTCGAAGTCAAGCCTGAGACAAAGCCTGTTATACTAAAAATCATGTCAGCGTAAAATCATGCCAGCGTGGAAGGTACCAGGAGGTACCAGCCATAGGATAGGAAAAGTACTAGCCCTGGAAACAGAATAACAAGGTGATATCTCATTCTGCTCATGCTATGACTATGGCCAGGAACATGGCAGTCTGACCTGTTGATGGTAAATCTATGTGCAGACACAAACAATGGCATGTACCTCTCTGCGTCTCTACTACACACAAAAGTAACACAGATGAACACATCAGAATACATACAGAAATACCCCCAGATTTCTACATATCACATGTATCACACGAAAGAGCTTTTTCTCAGCCTTTAAACAATGTGGTGGAGTAGTTGTTTAGTTGTTGTGGTAAGCGGTTCGCTTGAGAAAAGTAACTTTAATTTAATCATATTTTTTTCGCCCGTCTCCCTACCCATTCATCTTGGTGGAATGCCCGCCAAACTTTCCCTCAACACATGACAAACCATATATCAGAATAAACAGCAGACCTTACCGAACATAAAGGTGTAAAGCATTCCCCTGCACAGTCAGCCATTCCAGAGTAATCCGATTTTAAATTTGCAGCAATGTCTTTATGCATGTCTCCAACTGCGGTTCCTAATGTGTTTCAATTGTTCAATAAGTCTACATGATTTTATAACAGGCCAAATACAAAATAAATGTTACAAATATGGCCCTAGATAAGCATTACAATCAGAGGATATACATATAGGGCAGACACAGGCGGCTCATGAGTTCAAGCTTTGTTTTGTCGCTGGATTTTAAGATTATGCCTATTATTATTGCCTATTATGGCAACTGATTGCATTCCAAGCTACAGTGAATGACTGGAGTCTTTGTGAATTTATAGATTGACATAATGTGCTGTCTCTCGAATGCTGGTTTTGATCAGTTAGATTTATTTGCAATCTCCTGTGGTGGGCTGGACATAGCATTGAAATACCCGCCCAGATTCCCCTTTCCGCCTTGACCCATTCACACTGGTGGCGGAGCAAAAAACTTCGGCAAAATGTCTAGGGGCTTGGTAGCAAATTTGGCGAGACACTTTGTCCCGCCGTTCCGCCTCGGTCTATGTGAAAGGGACAGTCGTTCCGCGATTCTGGTACATAAAATCGCAGTGATTTTGCCAGTGTGAAAGGGCCTAGGGCCTGTATAGATGTAGGGTACAACCGGGACGATTGAAACGGGGGACGCAGAAGGTATGCATCCTCGTCAATTCGGCAAAACGAAGGACTTATTTGATAGACTTTCATCACAAAGTCACATCACATCACATCACTATGCAGTTTATCCAGTAGGCAATGTGTGCGAGAGGGAGAGAGCGAGACACCGCGCACAATGCTGTGTCCCTCATCCAAATTACATGGGCTGTAGCCTAGGTTAGGCTACATCAGGTTGTGCTGCTACATTGCGCAAAATGCCTCCGGCGTCGTCCTCGAAATAAATAAATAAATAAATACTTTCGATCACTTGGCTTCCTCGAAGACCATCCCAATGCTGATTAGCATGATATTCTGAAAGGACTTACTTTTCACCAGAGAATCGCTGATTAACACATGATATTCTGAAAGGACTTACTTTGCACCAGAGAATCGTTATCCCTGCGCATCATCTTCTTTCTTCATTTCAATCTCAGCGGCTGTCTGTAGTGTTTCACTGTAGGTAGGGCCGCTGTATGACTCTCGCGGCGTCTGTTTGAATGTCCGTTTCAGTTTTACAGTGAAGCTCTGCAACAGGCTTATCTTCCTCATCATGAAATGAAAACGATCACATGATCATATTCCTCCTCGTTTACATTTTCTTCTTTCACCACCACCCTCAGGTTTTCAGTCAGCATAAACGCTGCCGTTAGGCCTCAGCGGCAGTCCAAGATCCATGTTCCCAGCAGACCAAGGTTGATCCCATCGGAGGTTATCTAAAGGTTACAGTAAAAAAAAAACAGATTGCCTTTTTATGTAAATACTTAAAAAACAACATTAATTGTTACATGAATAATTGAGCTCTGAATATAGGCTACATGAGTTAACTTTAATGTCTACTTTAGCTAACTTCGTGTGACACTACCGTTCGCCAAGAACTGATCAAGTGAAGTGAGCTGACCTGAGGCTGCGCAGCGCTGAAGGCAATATGACCTATGCCATGTAAAAACGTGACATTATTGCGAATTAAATTTAGTTTAGTTTGCATGCATTTTTTTAAAACTCATGTCGTAGGCTACGGCCCGGTTAGGAATGTCCTGCGGCCTGGTACTGGGCCGCGGCCCGGGGGTTGGGGACCACTGATCTACAGGTTACAGTGAGAAAAAAACAGATTGCCTTTTTTATGTAAATACTTAAAAAACAACATTAATTGTTACATGAATAATTGAGCTCTGAATAAAGGCTACATGAGTTAACTTTAATGTCTAGCCTAGACTCAAGAAGAAGTCGGCTTAACCAGGCTACTGTTAGTGAGACTTTTCAGGTTGCTTGCCTCAAGCAAGTTCGAGGACCCTCACATGATATCTTTTAATATGGTGTTTGTTTAGATCTGATCTGACTAAGACGGTTATTAAGATGATACAAGATTGGAGTCAGTGACCTGCACCCACAACTCAGTAATGGAAAGACAAGTACCACTAGACATTTACGTTGATGCCTTCAAAAGGCGTTTTGCTGTAGATCTACGTGAAAACACGTCCATACTGACTTAAAAATGGTGGAACACCGTCTCATAGTAATGTTGTTAACTGACCAATAGCATGCCTCGATCAACCCCCTGCAACTAGGAAAAAAGTCTGTGTTACACTTAACCCCGCGTTACTTTGTGCCCCGCGCTCCCCTACCTCAAGTAAGTTGGCTGCTCCTCACACAGAGATCTTTTAATATAGTGTTATGATCGGATCTAGATCCGACATGACTCGCTTTAACGCGTTAGAACTCCCATTCAGTGAAGACTGAAGTAGACTGAGGAAAATGCCCCTGCTACAGGTTGAGTGATTTCCACCCAATCACATTCGAAATCCCGCCCTATTTAGCAAAAAAAAAGCCCAACAATGATTTGTCAAATATTTAATCTTTAAATAAACATAACGTAATCCATTGTTAGGTATTTTTTTTCATCATGCATACAAATGAACTTCATATCAATGCACACAGAGAAATGGGGGTATCATTTCTGTAGCCTACCCCAAAGGTACATTTGTTGGAAAAGTACCCTTTAAGGCAGTGTTTCTTAACTGGTGGATCGGGACCCAAAAGTGGGTCGCAGAACCATTCTGGGTGGGTCGCGGAGCTAATCACTAATTTAAAATGCTACATCATCTAATATTTGACCTTTATTTTGAAAAACTTTCTTTGTATAGTCTTGGACATAGATAGACAATGTTTGTGACAGGTCATGTTAGACATCATTTTAGCGGTAAACAAAAGTAGACTACGACCCTGAATGTGGCCTATCAAATCAATGAGTGGCGCCCGGGGAGGAGTGAGGGGTTAGGTGCCTTGCTCATGGGCACTTCAGCTGTTCCTACTGGTCGGTGTTCGGACCGGCAAACCCTCCAGTTACAAGTCCGAAGCGCTAACCAGTAGGCCACAGCTGCCCCATACCTACATGTGCACAGCACAACCACTCTACCAAACTAACTTTTTCATGAATCTAGAGAGAGAAAGAAACATGTCGTTTTAAAATGCAAGAGGGAGACCACAGAGATAAGGGTCTTTACAAGAGGTCGACAAAAGAAGAGAGTTTGGAGTCTTCCCAGGTAAGAGACAGAAGGCCTTTTCACACAGAGATCACGCTAAATTTGCGGGAAGAGGGGACGTCTTTTTGCCGTCTTTTTGTGTCTGAAAGCGAGGTGAAAATTTGCCGACCTGCTGATCTGTTCACATGATGCGGCATTTTGGGGAGCCAGGAGGCAGGATCAGCTATAGTAAATTAAATTGTGACGTGCAACAGGGGGCGTGTCGAGTGATAGTCGTAGGCCTTATGTGCGTGGGCCTTTAGATACAGCAGGTGTGTGATTTCAAAAACCATGGCGGGAGAACCGACTGCACTTTGGTTAGCTTGCATTTGCTTTGCTGTTGCTGTTAGAATGTTAAATTCTTGCGATAGATGTCTTCAGACAATAAAACGTAATTTGGAAGGGTAATTGAAGAGAAGAGTTGCCCCTTGCCTTGGCCGTACAATGTACTGTGCGTACAATTTATTCATGAAATCGTTCAATATTACAACAATAAAAATAGCTTGTGTACTGTCTTAATTGAAACATGCTTCGCACACAAATGATAGCCTAGGGCAAAGCGACTGGACATCTCAACATAAGGATACATTAGAAGATGATGATTAATGTTAACTTTGTCACACGACGTGATAAGCAGTTCTTTAAAAACGCAACGTTCCATTCAGTCATAAATCAGTCAAGCGTAGGCCTAGTGCTCGTCATGAAAAGAAAACAGCAGCTTAATATTTTTCAGGTGTTTAACAGTAGGCCTAGGCGCACTGTTAGCAGTTATGCCGAAGGCAGTGAGATTATTAGGCATTGCATTCTGTCACTCAACATCGCAGTTCGGGTTGATAAGATTCAGTTAATGCGAGTATGGATCGTCTTAAAGTTTGGGACAACCAAACAGCAGTGTAGGCAAAGCAAATCCTAATTGTTAGGTTACCATAGCTGTCTTTTCTCTAGGCCTGGGCCTATCGGAAATCGCGACATAAGCACATTGGTTTCTTTTTTCTTTTCTTTCTTGTTCGCGTGTTGGGTAGTGAAGCGATAATGCATTTAAAGCAGTACATCATGTGAGCCAGAGCCAATATGGCCAGAACTGCTGATCTGTAAAAGTATTTCTGTACCACCCAAATTTGCTGAACTACTTGCGAAGTAGCTTATTCATCACAGACATCACATGTATCACACGAAAGAGCTTTTTCTCAGCCTTTAAACAATGTTTATTTGTTGTGGTAAACGGTTCGCAAGAAAAGTAACTTTAATTTAATCATATTTTTTTGCGCCCGTCTCCCTACCTATTCATCTTGGTGGAATACTTCGCGAACTTTCCCTCAACACATGACAAACCATATATCAGAATAAACAGCAGACCTTACCGAACATAAAGGTGTAAAGCATTCCCCTGCACAGTTAGCCATTCCAGAGTAATCCGGTTTTAAATTTGCAGCAATGTCTTTATGCATGTCTCCAACTTTGCGGTTCCTAATGTGTTTCAATTGTTCAATAAGTCTACATGATTTTATAACAGGATAAATACAAAACTAGACTGCATTTCCGGCGGGAACTGCGAAAGTGTGCTTGCCCTGGTCCGGTCACCAACGTGAGCAGACAGTGGCATACGCTATGCTGAACCTGGAATGATCCAAGCATTCTAACAGTTCCTTTCAGTGTTGGAGCAGTGGCAATACCTCAAAAGCTCTATTCAACTATTGCCTTGCGGGGTGAATGCAGTTTGTTGGATTTTACCTGTGGCCTGCCTTCGAATTTAGCTTCTATGACTAAAATCAAATCAATAAAATAAAACAACAGCAGTGATTGGCTGCAAAAATAAATAATGTCACGCGTCTTGCGCCTCTCAAACTGGGCTATCAGGTAACCTAGAGAAAAATGTGAAATTATGAAATATGACTAAGGCATTAAAATGCTGCTTGTTTGTCAGGATACTTTTTCACTGATTTTATTTTAAAAATATGAGCTGTGAGTGTGAATGTTATATATTCCATCCCCTAATTCTGTTTTACTGGTTTATTTGACAAATAATCTATATGGATTTGCTCTATAAAGACCTTATGTCTGTTTGGGATTGTTTTGAGAGCCTATTGATGTATCTCAGAATAAAGGAATGTCCACAACATTAGTGATGGGTTTTTTTTGTGTGTGAATGTATTTTACTTAACTCATTGAATGTAGCTGGATACTCATGAATGCATGTCTCTAATAGCCACAATAGGAGTAACCGTATTTTGTGTGGCCCATAACGACCCAGTGGATCATGAAAATGTGCCAAAATTCACATTTCTTGCTTGTTGTTGGTACATTAATCCCATTCAGATTGCCACTTATCTGAGATGTAAGAGTTCAGTATAGGTTTAAGGTCTGGGGCAGGGATTTGACATTTTGTGACTTCTTCATTGAGGGCTTGCTTAGCAGCACTGTCCGCTTTCTCATTTCCCCTCAGACCAACATGGCCTGGGACCCAGCAAAAAACTACACTCAAGTTCTGGTTCTTTAGACGTTCTAGTTGATCAAGCTCAGCTTTGGTTGTACTTTTTGCGTGACATTAAAGCCTACTGGAAAGATTTTTAATTGCAATTTAATTGAATGCAATTTACTTTTACGATTAAATAAAATTAATTTATCCCTCTCACCCATAGTTTTCTATTTATTTACAAATGTACATAGGCCTACTGTAATTACATTTATACATAGTTATTCTACTGATCTTTATACTATTCATCCTGCACATAGACTTATTCTTACTACTCTTATAATGTTGTTTCTGAACTACAATGACACTGTTTCCACACTGCACATAGCTGTATGTTATGTACATATCTGTTATATATTTGTCATATTGAATATCCATATTTATTCTGTTTTATTATATTCTGTTAATACACTGCATATATCTATATTATTATTTCTACTATTATAATGTTACTACTACATACATTATTCTACTTATTGTATGAGATAACTGCTAATACACTGCACATATTTATATTTAATTCATATTACTCTAAACCACCTTCTGTAAATCAACTGTATACTACTGTCTACATTGCACTATATTTCTTGACCTGTGTCTGTATATTTCATCACCTTTCTATACTTTGCATCACATTGTATGCATACTGTAGCTACATGAATCACAGCTAAGATCCTTGGTTGCTATGAAGGTCAGTCGTTCTAAATGGATGGTTGCTATGGCCAAAGGCCAGTTATCTCTGCCGTTGTCAAGCGGGCATATCCTACTGTAACTTTATCTTATTTTAAACATCTCTATTTTACTTAGCCTACTTCCATACAGTGACTCCTATTAAGAAGTGGCCACTTCATTCGCACTTACCGTGATTCACGCAGCAACATTATTAAACTAGATGTACCGCATAGCGGTACAAAATATGACCGCTGCTCAGTCCTGTACATCCGTTCCGCGAAAATAAATCACACTAATCAATTTGTCTCCATATTTTACTCCATCCCCCACTCTTGAAACTTTTGTGTATGCTTGTTTGGCATGCCTGAGTGTGTGTGTGCGGCTGCACAGAAAGTAGCCTACTGGTGCTGAAAAGGTGAATAGATTGTAGAATAGCCAAAGAAGATGTAGCATTGTTATAAAACCTTTAAAATCTCTAAACAATCACAAGTAGGGCAGTTCATCTCAGTTCATCCATTGCAACTGGATTGATGAAAGGTCACTTACACCTGTAGGCTACATTGTATTTGGGAAAAGCAAAAGGTATCAGCATAATGTTATTTATTTATTTATATATTTATTTTTATGTATTTATAAACAAAAAACATCTCTGTCAGTTCCATGCCGTTTTCAACAGCTATCAAAAACAAAGGTCATTTTGGATGGATGGATTTTTTGTGAATGTTTCTTCTTCTACATAAGATTTTAGTCATCTTTAGTTCATGTAATACTTTATTGTCAATGCACAAATTAAGTAACAGTAGTCTGAAACGTTATTGTTAATGCACAAATTAAGTAACAGTAGTCTGAAACGAAATGCTGTTTTACATCTAACCAGTGGTGCAAATAACTGACATGTCCAAATGGGCCTTGATGAAATGCGTCAGCTAGACTGTTCATACACATTTTAACGGGCCAAAGTTGAAGAGCTTTTGTCCGTTATTGTTCTGCAAATATAGGCTGATTCATGTTCCCTTGCATTGTGTAACTGAGGTCCATGGCTAGTCTGGCTTTCATCAGACCAAGCTCAATCTTTTAAGAAATCAAAAATAAATAGCGGGCAGATCAGGCTGGGTTCACCCAGCCTAGTCCATAGGCACCCGATATTGTTTAATTTTTCCGATTGAGATATACACGCGCTCTGGCTATTCTAAATGCAAAAATGCATCAGGGAGTTATGACAAAACGGTAACTAACAAACTAGATCCTAATAGAAAGCTGTTAGCTTCCCTAAGCTACAGGTAGGATTATAAGGTAGGCCTATTTACAACATAAATTGTCAATAGGCTATGCTGGCGACACAAATAAAATCTCCTTTGGAAACCAATGGCTTACGCCTTACAGTATCAAAGCGGACTTAAACTGCCATATCATTGGCTTAAAAAGTTGTAATAACATTCACGCAGCTCCATGAGTCAAGGAAAGGGCGAATGAAGTAGCCACTTCTAAATGGGACCCACTACACAGTAGCTTAAGGTGTGTTGCTAAAGCAGCCATAATGAAATGAAGGTGTCATTGCTTGGATACTTCACACACACGTGCTTTTTAATTTCACAGACTACAACTACCAAGCTGTAATCAAAGCACATCGATTCCCCTCTCACACCCTGCACGCACTTAAAACAAAATAAACAGGCGTCTCAGTCTCACGCATGTATAGGCAAAACTGTATCAGACCGGTGTAACGTTGGTAAATCTTCCATTGCACAGAATGATTTTGTAGCACGTGCAATAAATGACAGTCGAAAGATACAAACAGTGCTGCTATCAATTTGCTTGGTATAACCGCATTTATAGTTTTCTACAAATGCAATCAATCAAATGGGCCTCCATCACTCAACCAACGCTAACGGTAACGGTAACATTACCTAGGTCCTTATTGATATTACAAGATTAACGTAGGCCTACCTGCAGTAAAAACCAAGCATGTCCGATAAACATCCTCAGATTTATTTCGGCTTCAAGAAGAAATGGGAATTACACTTCATGTGAACATCGTCCTATCCTTATTAGATGTTCGCTGCGGTAAATTACAGTCCTTGTAGGAAGCGTCCATTGTTTTTCCAACCCACTTTTAACTTCCAACAAAATTACGTCTCACTGCAACGATGCGCCATCTAGTGGACAAACGACTACTTATCGCCAATACTGAAAATGCAGCCATGATGATGATGATGAATATTTATTTTGGCTTTCTTTTAATCCTACTGAATTTGTAATTATGTATCGGCCGTTCTAATACCGATAGTATGTGGGTGCCTGTGTGTGTGCATTTGTATATGTGTGCACCGCCATTTACAGGCCAATGAGTGTACAGTCACTAAATGTACACATAACCAAATTTTTTAGACCCCCCCATGGATGAAATTCTACAAAACTTGGCATACCCCCAGAGAATGCCAGGTCAATCATACACATAAAATTTGGTGCAGTTCTGAACATCTTAACTGAAGATAGGGGCGATTAAAGCAGAATAATATTGCATTTTCATTTTTACCGGGGGTGGGGGTGCAAATCACAAATGAGTGATTATGAGCCAGGTTTTTTTGGGCCCTTGAGACCAACATACCATAAAAGATTCTTCATCGTCAGTGCCACGGTTCAGGTAGTTATTTAGGAAAAACTGGTTTTTTTTTGCAGTTCGGGGGGCCCCCGCAAATTTCATGTACCCCGGTGGTTCGGTGTCCCGGGTATCAATGACCAAAAATTCAGGAAGTAGATGACGGGAAAAAATCTTGAATTGTGCGCATGTGTGCGTGTACAAGTTTACTGTATGTTTATGTTTGTGGGGTGTGTGTGTGTGTGTGTGTGTGTGTGTGTGTGTATGTGCGTGCTTGTGTGTTTCCCTGCGTATGTGTGTTTGTGCATGTGCATGCATGCGTACATATGTCTACTGTGTGAGTATGTGTCATACGTATGATTACTGTGAATGTATGTGTGTGTGTGTGTATCTGTTTGTGCACATGTGTGCACATGAAATGGGTTAACATGACCCCTGGAGGCAAACATACGGAAAAAAATGGTCATCCTAGGCCCTACAGTTCTTAAGATATTCACAGAGAACTGTGTCTGCCCTACCCTCCTTTCGGGGGGTCCAGTCCAGCGGGGGGGCTACAGATCAAAACGAAAAACGACGGTTCCATGCTATCCATGTGGGGTTACATGCCCACCAAGTTTCGTGTACCCGGTCTTTCAGTGTCCCGGGAATCATTGACGGAAATTTGGGCATGCGAAAATTTTTTTTTAAAAAAATACAAAAAATCTGACTAAACCTATATGACCGCCGCTTCGCTGCGCGGCGGCCATAATTAATCTGTCACCATATGCCTATGCCAACTTTTGCAAAGAGGAGAATCTTTTCATTTGATTCACAATGAAACGTTACATTTAATGTACATGTAAACAATGAGTAGGCTAGTTTTGGTTGTTGTTGGTGGTGTTACTGCATCCCTTAGTTATGCCTACAATGCAAAATTGTTCCCTCGTGATTGTTAGACGCATTTCAAAACATCGCGACGTGAAATGCCACCACAAAACATTGTTTGTGAATCGGTCTTATTAGGAGTCCTCGCTTAAGCTGTCACAGATTCAGGCGCTACTTTTAGGGCTAAAATGCTTCCTGAATTACTCTTAGTAAAAAAAAATAGGAGTCCTAAAGTTACGAGTGACGAAGTTACGAGTACAAGCATCTCATATCAAATGACCATGGCATTACGCTAAGCAACATAAATCTCATAACGTTACAGCAACATCTCCTCCCTATGACCTAGCTAGCTAGCTTCTAGCCACACAAGAAATGAATGATGTTAAAATCTCCGCTTAGCATTCTAATAACAGAAGGGGCACATTTATGTGGACCACTACAACATGACTCATTATGTCTGTAACGTTAACTGTATAAAACACTTACTTTCATAAAGGAAGCACACCATCCAGCACATACACATGGAAACCGATATGCACCTCTTGGGTGCTCCTTGTTGGTGCCCCCCATCCAATCCCAATCCTCCCCCACCTTTTTTATGCAGCCCTTGCCACTTAATCTACTAAACCCCTCTTCTACTGCACTTTTTACCCCCATTAATGCACAAATAGGCTGACACCAGACATAATTTCACTGCATTTCTTACTTCCAGTAACTATATGCATGGGACAATAAACTTCCTTGTATCCTTGTATCCTTGTATATTTTAGGTAGCCTACTTGGCCACAAACTCAAAACGTGTCTCTCTGAAGCTCTGTTCTAGAATCTTTGCTCTGAAGTCTGTCCCCGTTGCTAAGCAACATCAAATAAACAAAATGACAGTCTTCCAGTATTAAATGTGTACGTGTGATTACGAATGGATGTGTGTGGTTTGCAATTAGAATAAACAAGAAATAACATTTCCAATAAATTAGATAATTTTTGCACTTCCTTGTGAAGCTCACACTAATTCCACCGCATTTAGTGAAATGTAATGCCACCTAGCGTTCAGTAGGCTATTTAAGATTAACGTGGCATTTCCTGCTTATTCTTTTGTCAACACCATGCTTTTAGGAAAACAATCTTTTTATCATAGTTCCCTCTTCAATGAGCGATTACCAGCTCGTTTTTGTAACAGAGATAGCTGTTTCTTGTCCCTAGGTTTACAGAAACACCTATTCCTATTAATACGTAGCCTATGGAGTGCTGCCGACCACTGTTCATTACGGCCCAGAATGCCTTGCATGCCTTTACAACAAAACAACCCAGTAAAACCTAATTTCCCGTAAACATGATCATGATATTTAACAATAATGAAAAAAATAATTTGAATACCGTCAATGTGAAAACAACTCTATTATGTAAGCTATATATAGCTACTGTTCTCCTTGCTATTTCAGTTCATAAGTCCATACTATCCCATGGCAGAGCAAGGATTTCATGAGTGGGTAAGGTTGCCCGGAGACATTGTGGCTGCCCAGAGGCATTGAGCATACTTGGAAGGCATTGTGATAGAAGGTGAATGGTGCGAAGGTGAATGGTGAGAGTTACCAAATACCTGTGGGTGGTTTGCAAAATGATGGAAACTTTTTTTTTTTTTAGCTTATGCACCCTCACATTGGAGTCCCCAGTTCATATACAAAATTTGGTATCGATATGTGACAGTGTTCCTGAGATATGGACGACTTCCTGTTTCGGAGCTTCGCCGCCGATTTTGTTTGGCTGTGACGGGCAAACGCTTTCGAAAATCAAAAATCCTTCCGGTAACTTTTGTGAGGCTTGGTCCAAGGATAATGTACGTCAAGTTTCGTGGTGTTCGGATCAAATTTGTGACCTGTGAAAATTTAGTTTCGCTTTCTGTTCAATCCAATATGGCGGACGAACGGCACGCCCACCTGACGTCATCTTCGCGTGCAACTTACACCGGTACTGACCGGACGTTTTAAAGTTGGAACGGTGTCTCTGTCTCAAAGGGCCTAGGCGCTAGAGCTGACAAAAAAAAAGGGAGACGGGAAAAATAAAACTTAAGAAGAACAATAAGTGTGCTGCTTTGCACGATTGACGATTGAAACGGGGGACGCAGAAGGTATGCATCCTCGACAATTCGGCAAAACGAAGGACTTATATGATAGACTTTCATCACAACTATGCAGTTCATCCAGTAGGCAATGTGTGCGAGAGGGAGAGAGCGAGACACCGCGCACAATGCTGTGTCCCTCATCCAAATTACATGGGCTGTAGCCTAGGTTAGGCTACATCAGGTTGTGCTGCTACATTGCGCAAAATGCCTCCGGCGTCGTCCTCCGAAATAAATAAATAAATACTTTCGTCACTTGGCTTCCTCGAAGACCATCCCAACGCCACGCTGATTAACGCATGATATTCTGAAAGGACTTACTTTGCACCAGAGAATCGTTATCCTGCGCATCATCTTCTTTCTTCATTTCAATCTCCGCAGCTGTCTGTAGTGTTTCACTGTAGGTAGGGCCGCTGTATGACTCTACGACGTCTGTTTGAATGTCCGTTTCAGTTTTACAGTGAAGCTCTGCAACAGGCTTATCTTCCTCATCATGAAATGAAATCACATGATCATATTCCTCCTCGTTTACATTTTCTTCTTTCACCACCACCCTCAGGTTTTCAGTCACGCAAACGCTGCCGTTAGGCCTCAGCGGCAGTCCAAGATCCATGTTCCCAGCAGACCAAGGTTGATCTCATCGGAGGTTATCTACAGGTTGCAGTGAGAAAAAAACAGATTGCCTTTTTTATGTAAATACTTAAAAAACAACATTAATTGTTACATGAATAATTGAGCTCTGAATATAGGCTACATGAGTTAACTTTAATGTCTAGCCTAGAATCAAGAAGAAGTCGGCTTAACCAGGTTACTGTTAGTGAGACTTTTCAGGTTGCTTGCCTCAAGCAAGTTCGGGGCCCCTCACACAATATCTTTTAATATGGTGTTTGTTTAGATCTGATCTGACTAAGACGGTTATTATCTTGAATTTCCCCTTGAGGATCAATAAAGTATCTATCTATCTATCTATCTATCTATCTATCTATCTATCTATTAATATGATACAAGTTTGTCAGTGAGCTGCACCCACAACTCAGTAATGGAAAGACAAGTACCACTAGACATTTACGTTGATGCCTTCAAAAGGCGTTTTGCTGTAGATCTACGTGAAAACACGTCTATACTGACTGAAAAATGGTGGAACACCGTCTCATAGTAATGTTGTTAACTGACCAATAGCATGCCTCGATCAACCCCCTGCAACTAGGAAAAAAGTCTGTGTTTAACCCCGCGTTACTTTGTGCCCCGCGCTCCCCTACCTCAAGCAAGTTGGCTGCTCCTCACACAGAGATCTTTTAATATAGTGTTTGTTTAGATATGATCGGATCTAGATCCGACATGACTCGCTTTAACGCGTTAGAACTCCCATTCAGTGAAGACTGAAATAGACTGAGGAAAATGCCCCTGCTACAGGTTGAGTGATTTCCACCCAATCACGTTCGAAATCCCGCCCTATTTAGCAAAAAAAAGCCCAACAATGATTTGTCAAATATTTAATCTTTGAATAAACATAACGTAATCCATTGTTAGGCATTTTTTTTTCATCATGTGAACAAATGAACTTCATATCAATGCACACAGAGAAATGGGGGTATCATTTCTGTAGCCTACCCCACAGGTACATTTGTTGGAAAAGTACCCTTTAAGGCAGTGTTTCTTAACTGGTGGATCGGGACCCAAAAGTTGGTCGCGGAATCATTCTGGGTGGGTCGCGGTAATCACTAATTTAAAATGCTACTTCATCTAATATTTGACCTTTACTTATATTTTGAAAAGCTTTATTTGTATAGTCTTGGACATAGATAGACAATGTTTGTGACAGGTCATGTTAGACATCATTTTAGCGGTAAACAAAAGTAGGCTACGACCCTGAATATTATTTGAAGTAGGATATAAATTCATTTAAATTGAGGACAAAATGGGATAAAAAACCCATGTGTGGTGTGCAGTAAATTGTTGGCACATGAGAGCATGAAACCATCAAAATTAAAATGTCACATGGAAACCAAGCACCCCTGTCAGATAAACCTGTCGAGTAGCCTACTTTGAAAGGTCTTCAGGAGTTGCAGACTTCATAAATGTATTGGCAAACATCATCATGTTTGCGTGTCTTAAAGGAGAATTCCGGTGTGATATTGACCTAAAGTGTGTTGAAACATGATACCGAGTGTGAACGTATGTCTCATAGCCCATTTAGGCTTGTCCCCTGCACTCCAAAATCTGGCGCTAGTTAGCCGATGCTACCAACAGCTTTTTCAATGGTGGTGCTTCGGCATCGGGCTAGCCATGCAAATAAATCACTGTTTTACACCATTTACGAGGCTCAATGTAACTCGATGAACGACTTGATGAACGTGGGAAATTGTAGGTCCCAAAGCCAGACCAGTTGAACCACTGCTCTTAGGTACAGAAATGGTCCGGTGGACCTTTGTGTAATGTTAAAGGTGAGAACATTGTTTGTGTACACAGTTTACTAAAAAGACAGGTTTTGGACAACTGGCATGATGGCGGTGAGCAGAAAACCCGAGTGAGTTGTTCAAAACCTTTCTTTTAGTAAACGCTGTGTACACGAACAATGTTCTCAATGCTCAAGTTCATGTGAAGAGACACTGATGATACTTAAAAATAGCGATTTTGACGCGATCATGTATCAAAAAATAGTTCCCATTCAAAACTCCATTTGACCCAAAAATGACAACACGGACAAAGCTTAAAAGTGGCGCTTCGTTTGTGCTTTTAAACGAAAGTTTGACTCGTGTACATTCACAAAAACACCCTAGGATGCATTTTGGCGAGAGTTACGCTTTCAGAGACAAGTTTATGCTTCAACATGCTAGGAGTCCACAACTAGTGTCAGTTTTGATGTGTGACGGCTCCCGTAGTTCTAAACGAGGCAGCGCTTGAGAGGTTGTTGCTATATAACTCCTAACCACTAAATGGGATAATTTCTTAAACAGGGGGGCTTTAAACTACATTACATGGACTTGCAATACTGCACTTACACACACTGCAATTTTTACCCCCTGGGTCATTCTGTGTCAAATCAGATAAGGTTGTTGCTGAACCGGTTGTTAAAACCTTGTCTATTAAGGTTTTGCACCTCCGTTCTAATGTTACGTCACCGTTTGTTTACAACTAGAGTGGTAGGCAAGAATGGTAGGCAAGGCACTGCAGAGTGGTAGGCAAGCCTACAACAGTCGGGTTGCATAGGCTACACATAGTTACAAATTTTAATATCAAATATTGACCGGGATGCCGACCACTTGAGTAGGCCCTAACAGTTGGTTTTACAATAAGAAGCAAAAAGGCGACGAACGACCGTTTAGCCTACCTATCCTCATGGTTGTGGAGGATGATCGTTAGCAGCTGTGAAGTCTTTTATTCTCAAGATGGCCTAATGGTGTAGCCTAGGCTACTGTCTACGAAGACGTAGGCTAAAATACAACTATCTACAGTCATCCAAAAATGAATTGCAAGAGATACTGTAGGCTATGAAGGGAAAAAGTGCAGCATTTTAAACATGGCAAGAATATGTTTACCGGAACAGTTTTGTCTTGTTAAATTCGTGCTTGTGGACATCAATCACCTATCTCCTGTCCTTCTATTTCAAGTTATCATGAGTGTCATTTGATTATATAATCACAACAAATGCTAATAAATGAAAACAGAATAGGCTTATGTGCTATAGCCTACAGGGGCCTGTACTACGAAGCGGGGTTATTGGGTTATCTGGGTAACTTCGAGAGTAACTTGATCACGTGTGGCGTAAGTTCCCGATTAACCCGTACTACGAAAGGTGGATAGATTTTAACCGAGGTATGCTGCCATGGCAATTTACGCTGCATCTCAAACCTGCTCTGAGCAGGTTATGTTCTTGGTTAACCCGAGGTTTCCGTTAACCACACCCTTTATAAGTACCACCCCTCCACTATTCGAGACTATGTCGGCATACCTGGATGATCCATACGACATCGGAGCGCAAATCATGAGGTGCTCTCTTCGAGGGGTTTTAGAGACCGCCACATATATATATATATATATATATATATATATATATATATATATATATTCTCTATGAAGATATAGATTGTCAGCCGAGGGAATTCGTTATCTTTGTCAGATGATCTAGGCAGAAGTCTTTAATGTCACCCGCCATAGCAATGCCCTTACGTCGACATTTATGTTTTCCATCTAATCGGTGATGCTGAACATCTGAGCAAGAATACTGTATGTCCGAAAATAAATCAGACATAGGCCTAGCCTAGCCTATGCTGAACATCTGAGCAAGAATAGCCTAAAATAAATCGGACATAGCCTATGCCTAATAAATTAAAATCACCATTTTAACAAACTTGTTGAATTGAATGGCATATTACTGTACCCTGCACATAAAGGCTACACATTTCCACAGCACCAGAATCCGACCGAATGCCTCCCTCAACCCCTTCCACAATCGGCCTTCCACTATTATTTGCGATGGCTAACTCCTCTGCTACTGTAAAACACTCCTTACAGTAGTGTTCAAAGACACCTTTTTCTTGTTAGCTGTAAAACAGAGGCCAAGTGAAGGCTATAAGCATACTATGCCTACATGTTTTCATAATTAAGAAATATTAATGCAAGCTATAACTATATAAACCTACTATTCTGAATAATGTGTTTGTGTTTCATTTTCACCTGCTGCCATGTGCGTTTGCCAATTGTGTTGCATCTGAAATGTTCACAGGATTAGACATACACTAAATCAGTCAATGGGGGCCAGGCGCGCCTGCAGGTGTACGTCCGTACGCACTGTGCGTACCATCACTCAACAACGAGAGAAAATGTACCTTGTGTGTGTGTATATTCACACATATTGGCCTACCATACCTTTCCAACTATGCACAGTATCCCATTAGTTGCATGCCATCAGGCTATTTACAATTTTCTATTAAGTAAAGTTAGTGAACACTTATTAAAATTAACGCGCACACATGTTTGAGCAGGAGAGAATACGCACGCATAGGCTACTTGTTTTCTTTTACTCGGCTTTCTATATCAGCACACAATGTTGAGCTAATTCACTAACTCAATACTCATCATGGAAATCACAAGTTTAAACAACGAAAACAGAAAGGATGGAGGCAGCAAAGCTATCTTGAGCTATTCAAGATGGGCAAGAACAATGTTGGCTAAGCAATTGGTGTGCTTGTCAGAACGACTGCATTACAGGTGTTTAAAGCCAGACGTTACAGTAAAACACAAATAAAGGTAGCTTTAGCCTGTATAGGGATATATAAAGTTGCCCAAATGAATAGGTAATTGTAGACGTTGTTGTTGCATTATTGCATGTGGATGTTGTTATGCTATGTATGCACCGTTTTTTTTTTTTTTTTTTATGCATTCCATAGCATTAATTTCTGCAGGCGCCCCTGATGGGGGCTACTTAAACATTCAATTATCCTATTACTGTAATCTATATGCCCACTTCTAAATTTTGTGGCATCTGTAGGCATTTCTATGAACTCAAAATAGGCTATTTAATTATTTCAACTCATTTCAGACATTCCGCAAGCTATTAATCCTCCGTAACACATATTTGAAGAACATGTGGAAATAAAACTTTACTTTTAGGCATTTAGGCTACCAGATCTGCAATACGTTGCCAACAGCCTTGCCTTGCTTTGTTCACTGCCGACGTATTTGTTTGTTGTGATTTATTTTTGTCGTAGAGTGGGTTTTCCTCATAACTTGGCATAATAATTGTGCATTCCTCATCCGTAAAATAAGGTGATCGCGTCATGATTGAAAGTGGTGACTTGCGCTGCAACCCGCCCCTTTTATGTGAACGCACACAAACTCCAATTAGGTTAACCCCGGCTCAACAAATTAACTGTATAATCAGCGTCGTAGTACCGATTATCATTACTTAAGATAACCAGGTTTTGTCAACCCCGGTTTAACAAAGTAACCCTGGGTTAAATCTGGGTAGGTTAAGCTTCCTTCGTAGTACAGGCCCCAGGTCAGTTAGACTAACTCCCGTATGTAAAAATAAACTGATTTGATCCTATGAATTGTTTAGCAATCACATTCAACAACTTAACACAGCAACCTCAAACACCACTGTTGAACCTAGGCTACTGCTTCAGTCATGTAAGAATAGCAGTTTATGAATTATCTTTACCCGTTTAATCAAGTCCACATGACCAAAATAACATATTTAAAGGCTGAGCTAGCATAACAGCCTAATATAGCAATGGATAACTAATAAAAAGTCTCATACAATTAATTAACTTAATCACTCAAATTCTGAGTTTTTCTGGGTGGTTATATATCCATGCAGATCGTCTTCAAATAAGCCATCGCTGTTATGTTATAATTAGGGTTGCCACCGTTGTCTGACAAAAATCCTGGACATTTTGACCATCCAATCGACCTTTTTGTTTGTAAGCAACGGCGCCTTTCGCACATCTAACCCAAGATAAAAACCGTCATTCTAAGTGACAATTGTATAGCTAAAATTAGTAAGAATGACAATATCTAGTTATTTGTTTAGTTAATTGCTTTATTTAATAGCAGACCTTTATTATTTTGTTATATTTTCAACAGTTTTTAGTTGTGGACACCTGGGGGCAGTATTGAGAAAAAAGGGGGAATACATAATTAGGTTCTGCTTTTTTGCTTATGTGGAATAAACTTTCCTTTCTCTGTCTCTCCTTGTCCCACACACTCTCCGTCTCCACCTTACCATTTCTAATGAACCTCCACGGTGCGTGCCCCCACCACCACCACCCATGTTGTGCTACGTCATTTTTGTAGAGGCAATAAGGCTGTGCATACGTTTATGGACGTAGGCACGCTTCAATTAAACTGAAATACACATTTTGCGCATCATGTACAAAAATCCGGGACATTCAGTGTCCAGGATTTTTATTTTCCTGGACAGACCATGAAAATCCTGGACAATCAGGAAAATCCTGGACAGGTGGCAACCCTAGTTATAATATGTTACAGGATTCATGACTTTAACGGCATTAATGTTACATGATGCTGACTGACGCTGGCTATAACTGTAGGCTACGGTTTAACGTCTGCTGAGTCTACATGCCTACCAAAACCTGTCGCTGTTCAGTTGAAGCTGAATGATGAAATATTGTTTGATTTTGTGTCAACTTTCAGAGGGAAGACGTTCCTTTCTGGCCAAATTTCACAGCTTCTAAAAAAGTCTATCGTCTTCGTGTAAACCGAGTTTTGAACAGAGAAAAAAAGTTAGGCTACCATTAGGCTACATGCAGGTTCTCCCATAACGTTATCGATACAGATCAATGCACCAAATCAGGGCGATTTTAGCGAAATAACGTTCCTGTGACAGGCTATCAAATATTGAACAATGGGATAACGTTTCATCATCACCTTTATTGATGCCTGAAATGTTGACATTGATGAAATGTCAGATGTAGCCTACTGAGAGGCAGCTGCAGACAACGATGTTCAATGGGTTCAACTTGTCCCTTGCCTAGCAGTGGGGTGTACTACGAATCTCGATTAGTGGGTTAGCGAGGTATGTTGCGCTCAAAGCCAGGCTATGATGTGACACGAAAGTGGATCTGTTTTAGTGTCGCTATATCACCATGGTATCTTATGCTGTCAACCAAACCTGGTCGGGAGGAGGTTATGTGCTAAGTTATAGCTCAAATCGTGTAATCTACTATGGTGGATTTTCATGATTTAAAGGGATGTAATCATGGGTTTTAATGTTTTAGAAGAATGTACAGTAGTCAGGAGTGTCATAAGTTTTTATGTCACTGCATTTGCTGTGAGCAGAGTGAGATCATTGTATCCTGTGTAGGCCAGACCAACTATCAGAGGAGTGGGGTGAGTGGAAAAGTACTGGGGATTCCAGGATGAGAGCATCTCCTCCTTACATGGTCAAGGGAAGGGGGGTGTTATCCAGCTGGTGAGCACCGGACAGGACAGGGAGTAGGAGGCCGCTGTGTCTTATGATTTAGGGCCTGTCCAGCTAGGAAGAGAATTAGATAAGAAGGCCCTATTTTCCCAAACTGGAAAGAACCAGAAAACCACATTTTACATATGTCCTATGCATTAGACAGGTTTGCATATAGTTTTATGCATGATGGGAAGATGGTTTCCACCAATGTAAGTGACCCTGCTTAATGCTGATTGGTGAAAGGTGTTTTTGGGGATGACGTGAGAGGGTGGCACTTCTCGAGGGCCAAGGGGTATAAAATATAGTGTATAGCCCTCCGTAGGCAGATTTCGTCGGGGGCCCCAGCTGATGACATCTCCTCCCTATTGCTTTGATGGTTGGTCTGGACTTTGGTTAGGCTGTACTATCATTGCAATATGGAGAATAAAGATCAACAGTCTTCAGAAAGTCTTCTGTCTACATTGTCTCCTTCGGACGCCTTGTTCCAGAGTGCTAAATTACTAAATAGTCAAGTGGTAATTGTTAATTGGAAAATTGGATTCGGAAGTGGACTTTTTCCACGACACTACCGCACACTGACCAATCATTTGTCTTAAAAACGAAGTTATCTCACGTGTAGGATTCTGTCATATATCTTACAGGTGGACCTCCACCTCTACTAACATTTTGGATCTCGAATGCACTTTAATAGTGCTGTGCGTGCAAATATCCAACTATGGATGTGCATACCATACAACAACTGATGACAATTGATTTATTTGATGTTATAGGTTAGACACAAAAAATGACCGCAGTGTAGATTAAGCTATCGCTCATGAATGCGGAAGTAATTGTTTTTAAATAGAGGCGGTCTTGTGCGTCTCCACGTTACACGATTGGCCAAAGTCATCCCAACACCGAGAACGCGCACAGATCTGAGCTGTGCTTCGTAGTATACCCCACAGGTGGATGTAAACAAAGCTATAGAACCTAGAATACGTCACATGAAAAACGTTAATATAGAGAATGTATCCCAAAACCAAGGTCTGTAAAATATTTCTGTTCATATTATTAAGAGTGTACACCATTTTTCCAGCACATTTTGTGTATTTTTGTGTAAGGTTTAACCTTGTATTTCAATACAATGCCTGTAGTTATGGATGGCATATCTGTTCATATTACACAATGTTAAAACACATCGTGTAATATGAACAGATAATGTGTAATGCATGTTGGCACATAATGTGTTTTTTTTTAATAATACAAATTCTGTACCTTTCTAGTGGGTACGTTTTTAAGTATAAGTATATACTCGTTTGATCCTGTGAGGGAAATTTGGTCTCTGCATTTATCCCAATCCGTGAATTAATGAAACACACTCAGCACACAGTGGCAGAAGGTATGCATCCTCGACAATTCTGCAAAACGGAGGACTTATTTGATAGACTCATCACAACTATGCAGTTCATCCAGTAGGCAATGTGTGCGAGAGGGAGAGAGCGAGACAGCGCGCACAATGCTGTGTCCCTCATCCAAATTACATGGGCTGTAGCCTAGGTTAGGCTACATCAGGTTGTGCTGCTACATTGCGCAAAATGCCTCCGGCGTCACCTGCGTGAAGCTGGCCCCCCATGTTATTCAAAAATGATTAAAAACACTGCTATTCATTTGTGCCGGTTTGTGCCGTAAAAATTATCGTTTGTGCTGTTAAGGGTTTTAAGTAATTAAACTTTACATTTTCTGGCCAGTGACGTCACTCAGCCCCCCATACTTGTTAAAATTTCTCCAAAATAGTCTCAATCGCTTGTGCTATGTTTGTGCTCATTTGTGCCGTTAAAAGTAACATTTGTGCTAGGCCTACTATGTTTTTTAAAGGTCCAGTATGTAGGAAATAATGGAAAATAAACTGTAACCATTCCAAAAATGATCACCATATGTTGTCAGAGAGTAAGGAAACACGATGAATTGAAGTAATGGCTTATTTTGACAACATTACTCTACCCCGTAAAACCCATGAAAAAAAATGAGTTACGGCGCGGAATCTCTTGGAATTTTCGTTTATGTTTTGAATGATTAATTCTAGAATAGCTGTATTAATAATGGGCTAAGCGTCCTCCCATTTGGGTTGCCAAATTAGCAAAGGCCAACTGTCAACAGCTGTCAGTTGTAGTCATGAACGCCTACGAGAGGCAGGCAAATTTCCAAAATTAAAACAAGAAACAAATTAAGTGGACATCGGAGGAGCTACCTGAGATGGTGACGTCTGACGCAGAGCTGGCTATTACTCCACAACAGGTAGCTTAGGCTAAACTTCATCTGCATCGCTAACTTCAGCTAAATATGTTACGTTGGTTAGAGAGGTATTTTTTGTTTTCACTGTTTCCGTAATGTGTAGCTGGGTCATGGTTGGAGAAACGTTAAAGCAGCTGCAGGTCAACTAACGTTAGCTAAGTCTTCATTACATCTGGCAACCCAGAAGAGGCTTGCGTCTGGTAGTCTTGAGAACGTTCACCAGTGTTTTGATTTTGGCCTACAGAACGTTCGGTAACAATCCTACAAATCGCACCTTTAAGATATTCCATGTTATTTGTTACACGTGTGACGTCATCCAGCCCCCCATCAATGTCCAAATCTTTCCAAAATGGTCTCAATCGTTTGTGCTAGGTTTGTGCTGATTTTTGCCGTCAAAAGATACATTTGTGCTATGTTTTCTAAGTTATATGGTTTATTTATTACTCGCGTGACGTCACCAGCCCCCCATCAATGTCCAAAACTTATTTAGTACCAATAAACGTTTGTAGGGTAGGCTTCTATGTAAATTGTCCAGCAGTTGTAGCTTATGCTTGACATCACCCAGCCCTCCATCAATGGCCTATATACCCAATCGTTTGTGCTGATTGCGCCGACATTTCTTACTACTGTATGTTCCTATGTTTATTACACGTGATACCCAGCCCCATCAATGTGTTTTCTGTAACTATATTTTTACATTACCAAGTTCTATCTGCTATGCGCATGACATCAGTCTCACACACACTGGCCAAATCGTCCCAAACAGTAGCCTACCAAATGTTTTTCCTGATCTGAGAAAACATAAGGAAGCTGTTTCTTGTTTATAGCTAAAGAGTAGCCTATTAATTTAGTCAACTTTAAGTGCTAAAAAGGCTACAAATGTACCTTTAGTTTTAATTTACTGTCGTATGACTTTAATGTTTAAGCATTATTTTGACAAACATACCAATTTAGCCTACCTTCTGAAATAACTCTATAGCTTTGCTGCCTCCTTCCTTTCTGTTTTTGCTGTTTGCAAAGTTTCATATCCACGGTGGCCTTGGAGACTTGGGTCAGCAACAAGTAGCCTATGTGCTGCTTGTGTGCACAATCCACTGTAATTCTGATGCATAAAATTATTGAAGAAATACATTTGTTTATTTTAGAGAATATGGGCTACAGTGCAGTGATGAGTTATGGTAGGCCAACTTGGAGTGAATATATACACACATGGGGGAAATTATCTCTCAGAGTCTCTAAGTAGCCCACCTCGTGAAGCTGCCTGATAGTAGGCCTACGCACACTGCTGTGCACACCTGCAGACGATACTGGCCGGAGAATTGAGTGGTGTTTCTCCACAGCTAGGGGCGGAGCCAGACATTTGAAACATTGGGGGCTTAGCCCATGTCACATATAGGAAGGCTAGGGGGGTCCGGGGGCATGCCCCCGTCTGAAAATTTTGAAAAATAACCCCTTAAATAATGACTTCTAGTGAATTCTGTGTAAACTAATGGACACATTGAGACTTTAAAAATGTGAGACTCAAGGTATCTGACTATGCCACACTGTGTAAAATTATAGTTTTGGGTCTTTCAAAAGGGGTCTATAGGCATAGCCTATCTCATTGATTCCCAAAGACTGGGTGGATCTCAGGAGATTTTATTTGGGTCGCCAGCACAACTTATGTTGTGTAATATATAAGTATAAGTATAAGTATATATACTTTTTTGATCCCGTGAGGGAAATTTGGTCTCTGCATTTAACCCAATTAGTGAATTAGTGAAACACAAACAGCACACAGTGAACACACAGTGAGGTGAAGCACACACTAATCCGGCAGTGAGCTGCCTGCTACAATGGCGGCGCGGGGAGCGATGAGGGGTTAGGTGCCTTGCTCAAGGGCACTTCAGCCGCAGCCCACTGGTCGGGGCTCGAACCGGCAACCCACGGTTACAAGTCCAGAGTGCTAACCAGTGGGCCACGGCCAATAGGCCTAACTTATACCATTTAGCCAGGAAAGCTAACAGTTTTCTATTAGGATCTAGTTTGTTAACT
Source organism: Alosa alosa (assembly GCF_017589495.1). Classification (NCBI taxonomy): domain Eukaryota; kingdom Metazoa; phylum Chordata; class Actinopteri; order Clupeiformes; family Clupeidae; genus Alosa; species Alosa alosa. The sequence goes on along the minus strand of NC_063195.1, from coordinate 6,877,758 downwards.
ACAGTCACAGCCCTATGTGCAATTTTGCATTAAGAATAGCTCTGAAACTGGGGGGCGAACGCGTCGCAGAGGGGACCGCGTGGACATCTCACTCACAAAATGAAACATTTCTGTGGGGCGCCTGCCATGGACCTCGCAGTTGCAAAATGCAAGGGATATGAATCAGCCTTTTTGCACAAACATTAACGGACACCAGCTCTTCAGCTTGACTGATTAAAATCTAGTTACCGTGCTGTCAACTAAAGCAGACATCTGTATACCAGACATGACTATTCAATTTGCGTCATAGGCTGTAGATATTTTCGATTGTAGATGCACTCTTTAAAGTTAATAGCAACCTCCTCACATTCCTTAATATTTCGGATTTAAAACACACTTTATATTACATTTAAATGGACATTTTAAACGCTATTATTTCCGCTCATTTTCCACCTTGTGAACTCTACTAGGCTAGCCTACAATAAAGGCGCATTATCTTTAGGCTATTGCGCAAATCTTTCGGTATCTTTTCGGTAGTCATTTCCAACTTTCCACACTGATGATGCTCAAAATGCAACACAACTGTGTTCGAAGCAGGATGAGAAAAAGCTGAGGTTGTGTATTTGTACAAAACTTTTTACAGCTTTGAAAATATTTAACATTGTTTCATGTGTAATTGAGATTGCAGAATTGTGGGAACTGAAGAGTCAGTGCATCACCAATCTCTGTAATTGTAGTGGTAGTAGGCCAAACCTAGTCGACGCTATTATTTGCTCTGATGTGAATGGGTCGCGATGGTCTGTCATTTTTAAGAAGTGGGTCCCCAGAAAAAAAGTTTGGGAAACACTGGCCTATCTGATCAGCATGCACTTAGTTAATTGTGTTCTTATGAGTTATGGTTTGTATATTATAGGCTAGTATACTATGCTGAGATAACCCTGATGGGATGCTACCTTGTCTCAATACATTTTTACTTTGAACTCTGTGAACCCACTGATTATAATGTTCAGTGGAATACATGAAGCTAGATTTAATCCAGGGTTTAAAATTCATTTGTCAAAATGGGGGGGGGGGGATTCCCCCCTTCAGTGCTTCACATAGGGGATTCAGTTGGGGGGGATACATTTTACAAACTGAAATCGCATTTTCGTTATAGGCGTCAATGAGAGAACAACACGCCTACATGATTTTGGTTTCGATTTTCTAACTGATGCACTGATGCATTGACTAACTGGAGTAAGTCTTTGTGACAACACGTCATGATACGTCATGATACATTTCATAATGTTTGATCGTTGTTTTTACGTAATGAATGCGCACTCTAGAAAGTGAAAGCCTAACCTAGGCCTACTATGTGCTCTGTGTCTGTAGCTGTCTGTGCACGTCCGCAATTGATTACGTTCCTCAAATGGAGAGATCTAGAGAAAGAACGCACCTGCAAAGTGGTTCTCTGCATGTGTGTGTGTGTGTCTCTGCATGGGGTTACGTTCCATTCAAGTCAGAAGTTGGTCCGTCCGGTCCCGCATTCACGCCGCTCCATAAATAGATTAACGTAGGCTAGACAGCGCTGTAAAATGTGTGCAGGAATTTCTCGCATTATGATGGCTAGAATTGCGGGACTTGAATAAATCATGCGCTATAGCCTACACGCAATCCTGCGCTGAAATGTAGGCCCTGTAATTAGTAGGCCTAGGCTATATTTTTTGCTGTAGGCCTAGTTACCATAGCTAGTTATTTTGCTGATTGGTTGACTGCTGTGCCAATAATTATGACCGCCGCGCAGCGAAGCGGCGGTCATATAGGTTTAGTCCAGATTTTTTTTTTTTTTTTTTTTTTCGCATGTCCAATTTCCGTCAATGATTCCGGGACACTGAAAGACCGGGTAGACAAAACTTGGTGGGCATGTAACCCCATATGGATAGCATGGAACCATCGTTTTTCGTTTTGATCTGTAGCCCCCACGCTGGACTGCACCCCCCGAAAGGAGGGTAGGGCAGACACAGTTTTCTGTGAATATCTCGAGAACCGTAAGCTTTAGGAGGACCACCTTTTTTTTGTATGTTGATCTCAAGGGGCCATGTCAACCCATTCCATAACCACTAATTTCATGTATAGCCACCTAGTTAAACACAAAAAAAGTAAAATGAGGTGTTGTAATTGTAGGTATCTGTGACCTAACATAGTCAAAACTGCACGAAATTGGAAGTGTAGGATCATTTTGACACCTTCTGAATGCACGCCAAGTTTCTGTGGAATTTTGTTCATGGGGGCCACACAATAAATTAATTTATATTATTATACACCAACTGGCCTGTAGGGTGGCCGGAGACAGTTTTCTGTGAATATCTCGAGAACCGTAGGGCCTAGGGGTCCACCTTTTTTTTTTGTATGTTGGTCTTAAGGGGCATGTCAACCCATCCCATTACCACTTATTTCATGTATAGCGCCACCTAGTTAAAAATTAAAAAGCAAAAAATTAGGTGTTTTCATCTCAATATCTCTGGCTGACAAGGTCAAAACTGCACGAAATTAAAAGTGTAGGATCATTATGACACCCTCTGAATGCATGCCAAGTTTTGTGTACTTTCGTTCATGGGGGGCCTTACAATAAAATAATTTATGTGTACATTTAGTGACGCGACACCAACAAGGATTCCGGGACACTGAAAGACCGGGTACACAAAACTTGGTGGGTATGTACCCCCACATGGATAGCATGGAACCGTCATTTTTTTCGTTTTCATCTGCAGCCCCCCCGCTGGACTGGACCCCCGAAAGGAGGGTAGGCAGACACAGTTCTCTGTGAATCTTTTATGGTATGTTGGTCTCAAGGGCCCACATCAACCTGGCTCATAATCACTCATTTGTGATTTGCCCCCCCCCCGGTAAAAAATGAAAATCAGTAGGATTAAAAGAAAGCCAAAATAAATATTCATCATCATCATCATGGCTGCATTTTCAGTATTGGTCGTTTATCGTTTGTCCACTAGATGGCGCATCGTTGCAGTGAGACGTAATTTTGTTGGAAGTTAAAAGTGGGTTGGAAAAAACAATGGACGCTTCATACAAGGACTGTAATTTACCGCAGCGAACATCTAATAAGGATAGGACGATGTTCACATGAAGTGTAATTCCCATTTCTTCTTGAAGCCGAAATAAATCTCAGGATGTTTATCGGACATGCTTGGTTTTTACTGCAGGTACGTTAATCTTGTAATATCAATAAGGACCTAGGTAATGTTACCGTTAGCGTTGGTTGAGTGATGGAGGCATTTGATTTATTGCATTTGTAGAAAACTATAAATGCGGTTATACCTGGGCAAATGTATAGCAGCACTGTTTGTATCTTTCGACTGTCATTTATTGCACGTGCTACAAAATCATTCTGTGCAATGGAAGATTTACCAACGTTACACCGGTCTGATACAGTTTTGCCTATACATGCGCGTGAGACTGAGACGCCTGTTTATTTTGTTTTAAGTGCGTGCAGGGTGTGAGAGGGGAATGATGTGCTTTGATTACAGCTTGGTAGTTGTAGTCTGTGAAATTAAAAAGCACGTGTGTGTGAAGTATCCAAACAATGACACCTTCATTTCATTATGGCTGCTTTAGCAAAACACCTTAAGCTACTGTGTAGTGGGCAGAGGTGGAAAGTAACAAAATACATTTACTCACGTTACTGTATTGAGTAGTTTTTCTGTGTATTTTGTATTTTTAAGTAGTTTATAAAATCGGTATTTTAAATTTTACTTGATTACATTTTGAGTGAAGTATTGTACTTCGCTACATAAAATCCCATCCGTTACTTGAATAAAAAAAAAGTTAAGACTAATGAAAACAGAAAGGAGAGAAAAGAAATCGCGCCCTAAAAACCACTAGCCTAGTGATAATGATCAGCATGTAGCCTACATCAGGACATCAAGCTGGAAGCCATGCAGTCTTTCTGAAAGGGATGGAGCTGGAGCTGGATCACAAGATGCATCAGATTACATGTGTAGCCTAACCTATGAAAGTGTATTTTCCGCTATTTCAATGGGTTGTCTCAGTTCGTTTTAGCACTAATGATAGCTGTGATATCAAGCAAACACCATGGGATTTCGTGTTTTGGCGTTTGTGCTCACCTTTCTTTGGAAAGAAGTTTATTAGCAGTTGTTTCCCATCATTTTGATGTCTCTCTTTTTAGTAACCTGACTTGGCTCCTTGGAGAAAACATTGCACCAGCAGCACAACAATTAGCGGTCCAATACTAGCGATGCTCAACTAAATAAACAAAAGAGATAGACTACCTTATGAATCGTGCAGGGCGGACTAAACCATTTAGCTCTTTAACAAGGGAGTGGACCTTAGACAGTTTTCACTATGTTTTGTATACAAAATCCAGTCAGTCAAACTTTAAATTTCGTCTGACATTCATTTTGACATTTAATTTGGAAGTTAAAATATTCAGGTAAAATAAATATATGGTGGACATATATTTTTTTTTTTTCAGTAATTAGCTTAAATTTCCAGTGAGTCTATTCGAAATTTTCACCACACATTATATTAACACACGTATAAAAATCCAAACATAAGAGTTATGTGTATTAAAGTGGAATGACACAGGAAAAAGTACTGAACGTATTTCTTCAATACTTTGTGGAAAAGCCTTTGTTTGTAAAGACAGCTTCAAGACATTTCCTGTATGACAAAATGTATTAGTCACAGTATCAGGTGTGATTTTGGCCCATTGTTCTAAACAGATTCCAGGGGTCCCTCTTGTGAATCCTGATCTTTAGTTACTTCCAGAACTGTTTAATTGAATTTAATTGAATTGGCTGCCTTCATCCTTTCTGGAGCTTACTCCGAAAGTGGTCTTTGGCTTTTTGAATTGACTATCCTTCTGACTCCCCTGGTCAGAAATATTGCGAGGAGATCCTGCATGGCAGTGATGTTTCTTCCACTTGCAGATAATGGCTCCCATGCTGCTTACTGAAGATTCTGAAGTTTTGAAATGCATCTGTAACCAGTTTCATTGATATGTTTTGCAACAATAAGGTTGCAAAGGTCTTGGGAGAGCTTTTTGCTTTTATCCATCATGAAATATTTCTTGTGTGACACCTTGGTAATGAAAAACCTTTTTATAGCCCATCAATATACTAACCAAGCTTATATTAATTTGCACAGATAGAAAGGATAACTACTCTAACTACTTACAGATTCCAGCTCGTTCCTTCCCTTTCCTTGCCTTAGTGCTTTTTCTTAGCTTGTTCAATACTTTTTCCCTGTTTTATTCCACTTCATTACACATGACTCTACTTATGGAGTTGTTTGGATTTTTTATGTGTGGATTACCTGAGTTATTACTAATGCCTGGTGAAAATGTTGTACCCCAGATTCCACTTTTCATGGGCCCCTCCTCCATTGGGGCCCTATACTTCCCACTCTCCCCCCCAGTTCGACGCCCTTTAATCTGCTGAACCTTCTGCTTGTTTCCAAATATAAAAAAACAACTCAACATTGGCCTCCCTGCCTCAGCTGCCTGTGAGGGGCTTTTCAGTTGGATTACTGTTCACTGCAAAGCGACGCAAGGATGAGTGCAACTAACTTTGAAAATCAACTACTGCTCAAACTTAAAGGAGAACTCCGGTGATTTTTCACATAGATCTCCATTTCTCAACGTCACCGAGTGCTGTCGGTATGAACAAAACTGAAACAATCGGTTTTACCTAGCTCGAGTTGCTGCAGCTACAGCGCTACACACTGGGAGCATGAACATGGCTGCCTTAGCTGCTGGCTGCAGCAACTCGAGCTAGGGGACCAAAGTCCTTTTTCAGGCAAGTACCTCCTTTCGGCGGCCATATTGCAACATTTTGGGCACTTATCGTGCATCTATTTCGGCAGAAATGCGTGCGCGTAAGGCTTCACAACACCAATCTTGCTCCAGCAGCGAGATCACAACAGATGATTGCACGATGTCTTCACAGCACACCACATGATTGGCTCAATGTATTTTACAACACACCACATGATTGGCTCAATGTACTCACATGTCAACGTTTTTGCGGCGGAAGGGTTGTGATATTTGTAGACAACTGACTAACCCCATGCATTACTATGGAGGATTTTTTTTTTTTTTCAGTGCTGTATCTCCTCATTAGAAAGTCTCTGGTAAAACTGGTTGTTCTGGAACCCACCCCAAAAAAAAAGTAACTAAGTAACTTTTACTTAAAGTACATTTTAAATTAACTACTTTTTACTTTTACTTAAGTACATTTTCAGATCGGTATTTTAACTTGTACTTGAGTAATGTTTCATCAAGGTATTGGTACTTTTACTTGAGTACGATATTTTCGTACTTTTTCCACCTCTGGTAGTGGGTCCCATTTAGAAGTGGCTACTTCATTCGCGCTTTCCTTGACTCATGGAGCTGCGTGAATGTTATTACAACTTTTCGCCGCGATATGACAGTTTAAGTCCGCTTGATACTGTAAGGCGTAAAGCCATTGGTTTCAAAGGAGATTTTATTTGTGTGTAGCATAGCCTATTGACAATTTATGTTGTCATTAGGCCTAATTTTATAATCCTACCTGTAGCTTAGGGAAGCTAACAACTTTCTATTAGGATCTAGTTTGTTAGTTACCGTTTTGTCATAACTCCCTGATGCATTTTTGCATTTAGAATAGCCAGAGCGTGTATATCTCAATCGGAAAATTAAACAATATCGGGTGCCTATGGACTAGGCTGGGTGAACCCAGCCTGATCTGCCCGCCTATTTATTTTTTGATTTCTTAAAAGATTGAGCTTGGTCTGATGAAAGCCAGACTAGCCATGGACCTCAGTTAAACAATGCAAGGGAACATGAATCAGCCTATATTTGCACTAACAATAACGGACAAAAGCTCTTCAACTTTGGCCCGTTAAAATGTGTATGAACAGTCTAGCGACGCATTTCATCAAGGCCCATTTGGACATGTCAGTTATTTGCACCACTGGTTAGATGTAAAACAGCATTTCGTTTCAGACTAGGCTACTGTTACTTAATTTGTGCATTAACAATAACGTTTCAGACTACTGTTACTTAATTTGTGCATTGACAATAAAGTATTACATGAACTAAAGATGACTAAAATCTTATGTAGAAGAAGAAACATTCACAAAAATCCATCCATCCAAAAATGACCTTTGTTTTGATAGCTGTTGAAAACGGCATGGAACTGACAGAGATGTTTTTGTTTATAAATACATAAAAAATAAATAAATAAATAACATTATGCTGATACCTTTTGCTTTTCCCAAATACAATGTAGCCTACAGGTGTAAGTGACCTTTCATCAATCCAGTTGCAATGGATGAACTGTGATGAACTGCCCTACTTGTGATTGTTTAGAGATTTTAAAGGTTTTATAACAATTCTACATCTTCTTTGGCTATTCTACAATCTATTCACCTTTTCAGCACCAGTAGGGTACTTTCTGTGCAGCCGCACACACACACTCAGGCATGCCAAATAAGCATACACAAAAGTTTCAAGAGTGGGGATGGAGAAAAAATATGGAGACAAATTGAAGTGTGATTTATTTTCGGAACGGATGTACAGGACTGAGCGGCGGTCATATTTTGTACCGCTATGCGGTACATCTAGTTAACATTGGTTGTGCTGGGCTCATGCTCGACTCGTAATCTGGACCTGAGTGGAGAAGTGGGGTGTTGGATAACATCTGCTGATGTCGAGGAAGGCATTTTTTTGCTCTAAAATGCATGAAACATGCAAGTTCAAAATCCCGCCGGTAGCCGCCGTTTCATATTTGCCTAGGCTACTAGCCTACAATAAATGAACGAACTCAACTGTAAATCTACTGATTCGGTCATTGAGACTCCATGAATAAAGTACAACAAACTTTCTGTCTTTCTGAAGTTTATTTTTGTATTCCGGGGTACAATAGCCTAATTGCCTAATGTCTTGACAATAGTTTTTCTTACCGGCTTGCTGTAAACTGCGCCTCTCCAGTAGCCGCTCTGAACTTTCCTGCCAGCTAGGTTTATGACGTAAACCGCTACATCTCAACACGGCTCTGGCATTGCCTAAACTCATCGTGTGGGAAATCAGATTAGGCTGTCAATATTGGGCTTTGAAAATAAGGGATATTGGCTCAGTAATAGTACATTTCGTAACATTTATAGAGAAACCGAGGGGAAGTTAAATTAGAAATTAGAATAGTTGGAAATTCAAAACACATAGCCTACAAAAAAAAAGATTCGGGGCTTTTAAAAAAAGATTCGGGGCTTGAGCCCCCGAAGCCACCCCCTCGCTCCGCCAATGTCCACAGCTGCCGACTAATGGCCAGCAGGTTTATTCTGGTAGTGGTTGCAGTAATTCTGACATTATGCACAAGCAACTGGTGTACTATAGAATCCTTGGCAGTACAAAAAGCCACGTAAATAGTAGCACATTTTTTCTTTTCTCGGTTAAGATCAGCACGATAGGCCTACAGCATTGGAACTTGTGTAACAACACAAATGTTTCTTTTTTTAAACAGCACAATCAGCACAAACGATTAGGACTACGATTGGACATTGATGGGGGGGGGGGGGGGGGTGATGTCTAGCATAAACTACAACTGCTGGGCAACTTCTACATAGTACACAAGCGTTTCTTTAAATGGCACAAATCACGCATACGTAGCCAAAGCGTCGCGAACTATTTTGAGGAGATTTGGACACTGATGAGGGGCTGGATGACGTCACACCTGTAACAAAGCGTGATAACTTAAAAAACATAGCTACACAAATGTTATTTTTAACGGCACAAATCAGCACAAACATAGCACAAACGATTGAAACCATTTTGGTGAGTTTTGGACATTGATGGGCGGCTGGTGTAGCCTAGAAATCTAGACCGCCCTAGCATTTTAATGTGGGTCTGGCTCGTCAGGCTAGGGCTGGTGACGCGAGTAATAAATAAACCATAATAACTTAGAAAACATAGTAGCACAAATGTATCTTTTGACGGCACACATCAGCACAAACATAGCACAAACGATTGAGACTATTTTGGGGAAATTTGAACAAGTATGGGGGGCTGAGTGACGTCACTGGCCAGAAAATGTAAAGTTGAATTACTTAAAACCAGAGCCATATAAAGGTAGAGTTGCGACAACTCCATTGACGCTAATGTTCCATTTTTTTCCAACAATGGCAGCTAATGGAAGCCTCAAATAGTTCCCGGAAGTTAACAATTAATAATAACAGCAGTGCAGTTCAGAGTTTCCGCTAGAAAAAAATGGTGCCGGTCAAAGTGACCAGCAGAGGTTTCGTTTTCCGGACATTTTGATGATATGCCGGTCAAATATCCTATTATCCCTTCTTAATTAGTCAAATTGAGGAAAACTGGAGACAGGCTATGTAGCTTAAAGAATGACATAATCAGGCTGTATAGAATGCAACATGTTTATAAGCCTAACTTAAACATGCCTAACAAGATCTAGCCAGTATCTCTTCATGGACAGCAAGAGTCCGCTTCATTCGTTGTTTTAAAAAGACTACTGTACGTTGTTTGTTGCTGCTACCCACGTTATCTCCAGTGGTGACTGTTTAACTTACACAGATGCGCACACACAAGAATGAGCGCTCAGTCGCTCACACCACTACCCCCTAATGGTATGCCTCTTTATTTGATAACAATAAATTAAGAAATGTTTCCTTTTCTGGGAAATGTTTAGTTTCTTTTTCTTTCAGACGCGGTTCAATGATACCGTTTAATTGTGCCAGAAATTATCCGCGGACCAGTAATCGCCTCGTCGAGGAGGCCCTACCATGCAGATCATAGACAGAGAACGCATACTGTATGCTTTGGGTAAAGAACACTGCATGTCCAGTGAACACGGAGAATGACAGTGTCTTGGAGCGGCCGCACCCCCCGCAACTCCACTTCCAATGTCACTGATTCCGACAGATACAGTGGGTCCCCGTTAAGTTTGGACGGGTTCCTTCAGGAATCACGATCCCCATTTTCTCAGCAGAAATGGCACAAACTGCAGTTGACACAAACAACCACAAGGTGTCACTTTGGAGTTCTGACACTACTATTTTTGATGCGACTTGACTTACTGCTTCCATGATGCAGTTTCCAAGTCAGTAGAACAATCAGAGAAAGCTGAGCCATTACCAAACATATATGATAATACGCCCGACACTTCTGCCTTTTATCTGGTGGTGGTGGAGTTGACCGGACATCTGAGGCTTCAGACGTTACCAATTTATCATCATCCATCGCGTCTGGCCTCTGAAAAAACGTTTAAGGCTAGTCTGCCTGGGCCTGGCCATGTTTGAACCGCCTCACTCATTTGTTTGTTGTTTAACATGGGCGTTTTTAAGCGTCGCTTCCTATTTGAAATGCAGCATAGGCTATGCGTGTTGTTTAATAAGCTTAGCCTACTTTTCAAGCGGTAGAGCCTGTTCATTTAAAAAACATAGCCAGAGGACGTATAATATAGGCTTACATATTAAGGCTTATTCTCAAATTCAGATGCGTTAGGGGCGGGATTATTAGCCAATTTCAATCGGACAATTTGACAGGAGAGATTTAATTTTGTCGGACATTTAATTTTTTCCCCGGCCAATGTCCGGTAATTACCGGACAACGGAAACCCTGGTGCAGTTACAGCAGTATAGACTGTTTGTAGCCAACATTTCAGACTCAGATTTACATTCCTTTGCCTCATCCGAATAATAATAATAATAACACTAATAGTAGTAGGCTAAAGTAATAGTAGGCTAATAGCCTAATTATAATAATAAACGATTTATGTATCGACTATGACTTTTCTGTTGCTCAGTCTTTATCAGTTCCTCATGCTCATCTAGGCTATGGATTTAGGCCTAAGTGGCTTAAAGGCAGCAAAAGTGGGATATAGTGCAACCCCACACAGCAGTAGACTCCTAGGCGGATCCGCCTTCAAGTCGACAAACCCGCGGATCCTGAGTGGACCCATGTTGGATCCGCGGGCGCGGACGCGCCTTTACTGTAACGGTTGAACATGACTGTACACCAAGAGCCAAGAAGAGTCATACTAGTGGATATTTTCTTTGCTGGGACAGGGTTGCGCTGAACCCTCTCGAGTAAGTGATATTTATTAATATATTGCGACATTCACAATAGCTAAACATTGGCCTTTGTGGTTTTATAATCATCATGTTTATTGATTGTAATGACGTTGTTTGATATTAGGACTAATGTTAACGTTAGTGCAACCAGAGACGTTTGTCATTTTGTGCAACAGGCTAAGTTAACGTTATTGTTAGCTGTGATGCTCATATGAGTCTGTAGCCTATCTGATTTAAAATGGGATAGCAATTTCGGCAGAATATGTTATGGTAGTGTGATTTAAAAAACACACATTGTTATTTAACATTAGTCTGGTCTTGTCTGTTTTAATGTGTCGCTGTTGTCCATATAGTGCTACTATGCTAGCGGCATATAGCTGCTAGCTAACATGCTGCTAGGCGCAATTGCATAAGTTATTGCTAATGTCTATTAGTGCTATACATATATTGAAATCACGTTTGCGATGCAAACCTTGATTAAGGTGATACTGGCACTGGTATTTCAGTCAATGAAGTCAGTGAAGCTTTCGTCTGCTATGATAGCTACCTACAACTTTAGCATGTTGACTCACTGATAATGGTTTAGCCCTAGCCTCTAGCTAGCTGTGCATTGCGTTTGCATTTTGCCAAGTTTGGTCTCATCGCATTAACTTTAGTGTCTATCTGCCATCTTTGTAATGAAAGCCTCGGCATTTTAATCACTGTTTAATTCGGTTCAGACAACTATTGGCATCTGTTTGTGATTTATTATGCTAGCGTAACTTAACTGTATGGAACTTGGTCCCCATCTTCTATTTTTTGTTTGTTCTGCAGCGTCAACTTTTATCGGCTGGATTCTAGCATCTAACATTACGATTGCCTCTGTTGGGTTTGCTTGATCAAGTAAGATACTTTCTGGGTTGTTGAAATGTAATGTGAACACATTCCCGTAGCATTCCAAAATAGACCAGAGATGCTTGTACTCAGTCCGGCGGCATGGGGGCTTTGGGGGGGCCAGGCCGTCCTGGAAGTCATCTGTGCCCGCCCTGGACGAGCTTGGCTGCTCCAACCAACCCCAATCCCATAGATTGATTTTGAACACTTATTAAATGTAGGCCTAGCCTATACGTTTGTCCGTCTAGCAAGTAGCAAATAAAACTTGTAAAATCTGTATTATTCCGTAGCTAATCAATCAGGAACATTAGGTAAGCCCATCACCTAAATGAAGAGGAGGTTACGTGGCGCAGTCTACTTCACTTCTGCACTAACCCCTGTCATCCGATGACAAATATAGCTTATCGGCTCATGGGTAGGCTATATCTCATATCGTAGTTAGTAGAAGTATGCCTAGTAGTTTCTGGGTTTGTTTGATAGCGTTAACCTTTACAGTTTTTTTCTTCTGACCTAGTCGGAGAACAGGGAGCTTACCACTCCAGGGCCGAAGTTATCCGTAACCGAGGGGCTAACTCCCTAACACTCCATCTGAAAGTGGTTAGCAAATGAGCGAGGATTTTGGTTTTATCTGCGGATTTATTTTTTGTTTTTTTTTTTTAATATGACTAGCTCCAGTCTCAACAGCACGTCTACTTTTTCCACACGCATCTCAGTTCTAACACACATATCCCCTCTCGCTTTCTCTCTCTCCATCCCTGCGCTGGGGCTCTCTTAAAGGAGCTGCACCATTTTACAACAATTGGATCTACATTTTCATATTGGAATGTTTTGTCAAGTGTAAGCTTAAACTACCGTGATCAATTTAAGTTCCAGTGCCCCCCCCTGGAAAGGTGTAATGCCCGTCCATTGAATTTGTGTCTGCCACGGGTCTGCTTGTACTATATGCATATTTGGAAATTTTGGGATTGCAATAACCATAATGATATCGTTATGTAACAGCCATCGTTGAGGGGACTCTGATGACAGTGAAGAGCCAGAAAATGGTGACTTTGCATCTCTGAGGTACCTTCCAACTCGCCTGGTATATCAGTTGAAGCCTCAAGCCTAAGCCAATTGCACTGGCAAAGTAAGTAATAATCTCTTAACATTGACATAACATAAAATCATAATAATATTAAAGATATGGTTAACATTCTTAGTGCTAAAGACATTCCCCTCTCTTTGTATCTATTCCTCCAGCTCCACCATCTCGCCGAGTGCCAGGCAGCCGAGTCACTACCCCTCAACCTGGAGAAAACTGTTAAGGTAAAGACTGATCTCTGAAATAATATTGAATACAGTGGCCCCATCTATATGAACACAGCAGTAGTCACTCCATTTCAGATCAACAGATTGCATCTGCATTACCATCTCAGATTTTCTGCATACTTTATCCATTACTTTCAAAATCTCAGCCAAATATTTTGTCAGTTAAAACATCTGCATTCATGCAATATTGCCTGAAAAGTTCATTCATTATTATCAGATTGTATTGAAACACATTGATTTCAATGTCAATCCATTCATGGAGTTGATATAGATAGTGCATACCAAAATACTGAAACATACAAATTCATGTCCAGCATGACCAGAGATTTGTTTTTGTTTGCCATTGTTTGGCCCTGTAGCTCTCAGCCTACCATGGTTAACAGATCACAACCATTTATCTCCCTTAGCACCTCACCATGGGGCAGGACCGCAACCCTCTTCACCACCTCAACTCCCTGCACCTGCATTTAACATACGGAGAGTTACTCAAGGTAGGGACTGATCTCTGAAATATTAGTGAATAGAAAGGCCCCATGTGTATTATCAGTCATGGTTAACAGATAACTACCATTTAATACAATTTTTCTCGCACACCACCCACCTCACTATGGGCCAGGAACGGCAGTCCCTCCTCAACTCCCTCCACCCCCCACACCAGCCCTCAGCGTGCAGCGAACAGAGGAGCTTTGTAAGTCATGTTTCTTTTTTTAAATTTAATCTCCTTAATACCTATCTCATATATTGTATTGTGTAAGCATACTTGGCTTTGGATGCTACATACCATAAACATAAACATATCTGTCTGTTTGATTACAGGTGCTGTGAGGAAAAACATGGTGACATGGTCTGCCACGGACACTGAGGTCACCAAAAATGCAATCAGGTGTTTCAATGGTGATTGGATCGAGACAACGAGGAGATGTGTTCGCCTCCATCCACACAAATGGGTAATAGGAGAAATAAGCATTAAACAATCTTTTTATTGAACTTCTTGTCATTCACCAGTTATTCATTTTCTGATATTTTAGCTGTGCATAGCGCAGTATTTCATTGAAGTTGTAGCCTATTAGATAAAATATTTCATGTCTGCACTGACCTAGGCCTATAAAGCACTAAATTAGGTTTTGACCACAAAATTAATGTAAAGTAGCCTAGGCAATGTAAAGTAGCCTAGGCAAAAACAGAATAGCTTATAACCTGTAACTTTCCATAAATGTCCATTTTATATTTCCATTGAGTAGTGATCACGTTTGTACAGTAAATTGATGTCTTGACTTAAACCTTTTCTGTTAGGTTTATTGACAGTATTGTTAAGTTAAAAATACGAGGCAATGCAGATTAATCGTAGGCCTATATTGCTGTAGTAGCCTAGGCTAGGCCTAGTGATAGTTTTACTTTTATCCTATAGTTGCCTAGTTTTATCCTACAGCAAGAACAGAAGGCATTTTGAAAATGAGATAAACGGGTCCAAAACGGACCCGGGCCAGATGAGCCTTTGAGTCCGTTGCGGGTCTGCGGCGGATGTATGTATCAATTTGCGGATCCCAAACGGACCCGCCGCGGAGGTAAGGTTTTAATCGCGGATGCGGAGTGGATGCAGCGCGGAGCCACGGCGGGTCCGCGATCCGCCTTCGTAGCGGATCCGTTCCTGAGAGCATCTGGACTCCGATACGGGTCCGTTCCGGAAGCCGTCCGCCGCGGAGTACTTTTGCTGTGTGGGTTGAGGAGACAGTGACAGATCACGAACAAAGCTATTTAAGTCTTTATTTGTTTCGTTGGAAAATACAATTTCAATGTCGGAATGTTAGGGAGACATGTGGCTTCTAGAAAATGGGTTCAAAACTTACATCGCTGAATGTAGGGCTAAGGGATTGGTCATATTCCGTGAAAATGTTCATTTCTCCCATAGGAATACATAGACACTGGACCTCCCGCTAAACTCCTAAATGGGCGTGACAGCTTTGAACCCCACGTCACAACGTGCCAGAATTTACCCTCTTATGAATCGTCTCGCTTTATCAACCGTCTCTGATTCTCTGATATGGCTCTGCTTAAAACCCTTAACAGCACAAACTATCATTTTACGGCACAAACGAATAGCAGTACGTGGTTTTAATCATTTTTGAATAACATGGGAGTCCAGCTTCACGCAGATTCCGGCGTCCTCCGAAATAAATAAATACTTTCGTCACTTGGCTTCCTCGAAGATCATCCCAACGCCTCGATGATTAACACATGATATTCTGAAAGCACTTAGGCTACTTTGCATCAGAGAATCGTTATCCTGGTCATCTTTTTTCAATCTCCACGGCTGTCTGTAGTGTTTCACTGTAGGTAGGGCCGCTGTATGACTCTGCGACGTCTGTTTGAATGTCCGTTTCAGTTTTACAGTGAAGCTCTGCTTATCTTCCTCATCATGAAATTAAATCACATGATCATATTCCTCCTCGTTTACATTTTCTTCTTTCACCACCACCCTCAGGTTTTCAGTCACGCAAACGCTGCCGTTAGGTCTCAAGTCCTAATCTCGGCAGTCCAAGATCCATGTTCCCAGCAGACCAAGGTTGATCCCATCAGAAGTTATCTAGGCTACAGGTCTAGCCTAGGCTACTACAGTAAGAGCAACAACAACAACAAAAATACACTGCCTGTTTTTAAATACCCTACTAGAAAACAACATTAATTGTAACATGAAACGGCCCTAATGCAGCTCTTATCCATCATTTGTCTACAGTGAATATAGGCTATAGCTAGGCTACATGAGTTAACTTTGTAGACAAGAAGTCGGCTTAACGTTAGCCTACTGTTAGTTAGACTTTTCAGGTTGCTTACCTCAAGCAAGTCAGCTGCTCCCCACACTGAGATATTTTAATATAGTGTTTGTTTAGATATTATCAGATCTAGATCCGACATGACTCGCTTTAATTGTAGTAGCCTAGCCTATCTTTTTTTTTTTTCAGTGTGCCCACACTCCACACACTCACTAGGCCTACATGAAGATGTTCTCTTACACAATATGTTTTTCCACATCTCTGAGACCAGTTGGAGCAGTTTTATTTATCTGTCGGCAAAATCAGTCGTCAGCTGTTATAGGGCTGGGTCCAAGTTTGAAATTGCAGTCGGACTGCCTGAAGTTATTTGGATACAGAGCCAAGATACATAGAACACAACTATTTAAACGGAGTGCATTACCTCCACCATCTGCTGGACTTAGGTGTAATGGCAAGTGTACCCTTTAGCCTTGCTCTGGCCGCTGGGTGAACAATTATAGGCAAATTATTTCGGACATGGTGAGTGACAGATTATTGTAGTATAACAGTTTATGTCTTTATGTAAGCGGGCAGGTCACACCTTTACTCGAGGCCATGCGGGTGTGTTAGTTCAGGGCAATGTTACTGTCAATCAAGAAAAAAACTCGCACACCATTATTTGCCGTTGAAAAAATAGACAAAGTGTTTAATCCATCAAGCCAAGGTTCTACCAAGTGAGGTGATGTACAAACGTTTCGGTCCTCAGACCTTCATCAGTGTGTGTGTGTGTGTGTTTGTGTGTGTGAGTGAGTGAGTGAGTGAGTGAGGAGAGAGAGAGAGAAAGCCCAGGGCTCCATTTTCAGGGCCCGAGCACCGAAGGGCGCAAGGCCCTATTGGAAGGATTATTATCATTACAAGTGTTTTCCTTTTTTGAGGTGGTTAACATTTATTATTATTATTATTATTATTATTATTATTATTAACGAGTATTTTAACTTTGTTTCAGAGCGTTTTCCTTTTTTGAGGTGGTTAACATGGGTGAAAAGTCTCGAAATTTGGCACACACATCAGGTGTCACGCAAAGCAGTTAGGCACAAGAGCTTGGCCCCGGGCGTGGCCCAGGGACTCAGTAGCGCCCCCTTAGGTGATTGATGCAGTGGTTGGCACATACTTTCAGCTAGACACATCAAATTTGGTAGGTGTGTGTATCTCCCCAAGATGAACAACTTTCGTATGTACAATGCATTAGCCACGCCCAACAGGAAGTGAGGTATTTGGGATTTTGTGCGGACTAAAATGTGATGAATTGTGATGCTAAAAGAGGTGCTTCCCATCAGTGAAAACGCATGAAATTTGGCACACACGTCAAGAGGTACCATGAATACACAGGGGAAAAGCCTTGGCACTGGGCTTGGCCCAGGAACTCCATAGCGCCCCCTTATGTCACTGTGACTTGTGGTTGGCATATAGTTTTAGATACACACACCAAATTTGGTGGGTGTATGTAACTCCCAAAAACAATCAACTTTTGTATTAACATGCCATTAGCCAACCCACAGGAAGTGAGGTAATTGGGATTTTTTGCATTGTGGATATGATAAATTTTAACATACTCCTCCTAGATGATTGATCCGATTCATGTAAAAGTTGGTATACATGATGCCAATATGCTTCTGATTCTAAATTGTGAAGCTTTTTTTGATATGTTGTAATTTGACGAAATTGCGAAACTATGAATTTTAATACCCTTCCACATAAACAATAAATGTGTCTTAATTCACCATGCATGGCTTGAAATGTTTTAAATTTCACAGGTCTTTGAATACCATGGTAGTGATGATATTCACATGCCCATAATGCATATTTGGCATAGCGCCACCACCTGGCAACAGAAAGAATGGCAATTACACTGATGTCACATGATCAATTTGAACATACTCCTCCTAGACGGTTTGTCACATTCATGTGAAATTTGGCAAATATGATGCCAAGATGTTGCTGATGTTAAATTGCAAAGGGATTTTTGATATGTTGTAATATGTCACGATTTTAATAATTCGCCATATAAACAGGAAATGTGTCATAAAGTCACAGTGCATTGAATGAATGGTTTGAAACTTCTCAGGTTAATAGATATTACGATTATGTTGATATCCAGACATCCAATGGGCCTGCCTGGCACAGCGCCACCACCTGGCCAAGTAGGAAATGTGCCAGAAATGGACAATGCCTTAAGTGATTGATCTGAAACGTTATAAAATATTGGATATCATTATTGTGGTGATATTCACACATATAATTCACATGCCTAGCATAGCGCCACCATCTGGCCAAACAGGAAATATGCCAGAAATGCTCTATGCTTTGAATGAATGGTCTGAAATTTCTCAGGTTAATAGATATTATAATTATGATGATATCCAGAGACCCTATGGACCTGCCTGGCATAGCGCCACCACCTGGCCACGCAGGAAAATGTGCCAGAATTTGGTAATGCCTATATTGGTTGATCTGAAAGTTTACACAAATTTTGGATTTCATTATTGTGATGATATTCACATGTGTAATTTGAATGCCTAACATAGCACCACCATCTGGCCAAAAAGTGTATCAGAAATGTTCTTTGCTGAAAATGAATGGTCTGAAATTTCTCAGGTTAATATATTATGATTATGATGACACCAAATGGGCCTGCCTTGCATTACGCCCCCACCTGGCCAAGCGAGTAAATGTGGCAGAAAATAAAATACAAAAGCAAATAGCACACGCATCAAATATGTACATTTCACAAACGCACCACGTGGGTATTTTGTTGGATTCCGACATGTCACGGGTTGCGGCCCGCAGGTGCTCGGGCCCGCCATTGCCGCTTGCGGCTATATTCTATATTTTTTTATTAGTATTATTTCATTTGAGCTACATTTTACACTGATATGGCATGATTGCAATATAAACACAGCTAACAATGGTATTAAATTGCAGCCTAATGGAATGGAATATTCAACTAAGGTAGACTGCTGTTGTTCACAGCACTAAGCTATTTATGGTTACTAATATACTCCGAGTCTCTGGCCCTCTCTTAGAGCCAGGCATAGTGAGCTGGCCCTCAGAAGAAAAAGTTTGGGGACCACTGGCCTATACAATTAATTCTAATTAACAATTGTTAACTTTACTTTGTAATTATTTCGGCAAGGGATTATTTCGGACAGTGGTGACTGATATGCTATTGTAGCAGAACAATTTATGTCTTCATATTGGAGGGGTGGGGTGCAGCAGCTTCCCTTTCACAATGTTTTCCTTACATTTTTGTGTGTGTGTGTCAGCCAGAGAGAGAGAAAGAGAGATGGTGAGAGGGAGGGAGAGTGTTGTGAGCATTGTGAGCGTAGTTGAATGTTTGAAAGGGCATGTTATAATTAAGCAATAAGCCAAGAGAGGCCGTAGGTTACACTCATTCTACAACAGATATGGGGTGCTGTTACAAATCTTGTACAAATCAACAATCTTTCACTAGATACGTTTCCGATAGCAAACTATTCTATAGAATCTTGCATGACATTCTGTGGTGTTAAAGTTTTGCGCTAATGCGGTTACCATCCCAGCCCTATCAGGGATTTAAGATTCGAAATGAATTAAAACCCTTTTCCACACTTCATACACTTATGAGACTTCTCTCCACTATGCATTAGCATGTGGCTTTTAAGATCTGTGAAACGTCGCAAAAGCTTTTCCACACTGTGCACACGTATAAGGCTTCTCTCCAGCGTGTACTAGCATGTGTCTTTTAAGATTTGTGGTCATTGCAAAAGCTTTTTCACATTTTTTACATTTGTGTGCATTTTTGTTGTCTGCACCATGTGAAAGCACATGGGATAGAAGATGCTGAATTTGTGAAAAAGCTTTTCCACACTGGACACATTCATGTAGCTTCTCTACGGTGTGACTTGGAGTGCGCTTTTTTACGGCAGACCTCGTGTACGCTTTCCCATGCGGAGCACCTTTCCGAGGCTTTGCTACAGTGTGAATGCTCATATGCTTCTGAAGAAGTGAGAAACATCTGAACACTTTTGCACACTGGGAACAGTTATGAGACTTCTCAACAGTGTGCGTTAGCAAATGGGATTTAAGATTTCGAAATTGTGAAAATGCTCTACCACACTGGATACATTTATGGGGCTTATTGCTAATGTTCAGGTCTTGTTTAATGCTAAGAGAGTGTGTTTGCTGGTGTTTCTTAAGGTCTCTCAAGACAGTGAATCTCCTCCTGCAAATGGTGCAGTGATGCAGCCTTCTTCTGTTGCTTCACATGTGGGTGTTCTGACACACCTGGAAGAGTTACCATATGGACTTAGCATGACAGAAATATGTTCTACATCCAGAAATTCAAAAATACCTGAGATATCATTCAAATGCAGAATTATACATATGTGAGACAATATATCATCACCATGGCAATACATAACCAGGCAGAGAGGGTCAGTGAACAAAATTATTTTTTTTATTCATTTATTTTTTAATTTGGAAAAGCATGTTTCATTCAAAGCATTTACATACATCTAGGTAAAATATAGAAGATTATTCAAGAAAAAAAATAGCCCTCCAAATATGGGAAGTGATTGCAAACCTAGGCATCCTTGTACTGAAAATACACAAATGATTGCAAACCTAGGCATCCTTGTACTGAAAATACACAAATGATTGGCAAACCTAGGCATCCTTGTACTGAAAATACACACATTTGACTGCCAGTGTTGGCTGCAAATTTGTCTTGATAAAACGGCTTAAAATAGCTGCCCACTAAATCAAGTCAAAATTATTTTACTGAAAAAGCACAAGGCAAGTCTCTTTATATTCAAAACAATACCAACTACTTTTTTATCTTAAAGATTAATAACACTTGGTTAGATCAGCACATTTGCAGTGTAAATAAAGACATGAAGAAAATTGGTTCACATCACATCCAGGCCTACACAGTAATTCAACAACAATAACACTACATTACCAACTATATTAACAACAACAATTATTATTATTATTATAGTAACAATACTTAAAGAAACCATAGGGATTTCCATAGCTCGTTTGCCAAGAATTCTAGAAGGAGCTAGGAAAATAATTCACTCCTCAACAGGTTAAATGCATTGTTCAAGGGCACAACAGTGGAAGTCCAACCGACCAACAAGGTAAGAAACTGGCACAGTACATATTTAAGAGTCCCAGTTTCTGAAAAGGTTTTTCCACACTGGACACATCATGAGGTTTCTCTCCAGTGTGTGTAAGCATGTGGCTTTTAAGATCTGCGCCCTTTACAAATGTTTTTTCACAATGGGCACAATTATGATGCATTTCTGTGGTCTAGGTTGTAGCAGATGGGACGTAATCATATTTGAAGTTTGTGGAGAAGCTTTTCCACACTGGTCACATTTATGTGCCTTCTCTCCAGTGTGAGTTAGTATATGGGATTTAAAATTTGAAATGAATTTTCCACACTGGACACATTTATTAGGCTTCTCTCCAGTGTGACTTAAAATATGACTTTGAAGAACTGAAAGCAGTGTAAAAGCTTTTCCACACCATTCGCATTGATGAGGCTTCTCTCTTGAGTGCAGTAGCATATGGTACTGAAGAGTTGAAACGTGTGCATATGCTTTTCCACAAAGGTCACATTTATGAGGTTTCTCTCCCGTGTGTGTTAGCATATGGTTTTTAAGAGTTAAAACACGTGCAAATGCTTTTCCACACTGCAAACATTTATGAGGCTTCTCTCCTGTATGCGTTAGTAAATGGATTTTAAGAATTGCAGGGCGTGAAAATGCTTTTCCACACTGGTCACATTTATGACGTTTCTCTCTATGTGTTAGCATATGTTTTTTAAGAATTGCAGGGTGTGAAAATGCTTTCCCACACTGGTCACATGTAGGAGGTTTCTCTCCCATATGTGTTAGCATATGTTTTTTAAACGTTGATATTAGCAAAAAAACTCTTCCACACTGGAAACATTTATGAGGCTTCTCTCCTCTATGTGTTAGCACATGTTTTTTAAGAATTGCAGGGCGTGAAAATGGTTTTCCACACTGGTCACATTTATGACGCCTCTCCTCTCTGTGAATTAGCATATGGGCTTGAAGAGCTGCAAATATTGAGAATTTTTTTCCACACTGGGCACATTTATGATACTTAATTGTGTGAAACAGCATATGGGTTTCAAGATTTGAAACGAGTGAAAAACCTAACCCACACTGCACACATTTATGAGGCTTTTCTGTATGGCGTGTTAGCTGATGGATGTTAAGAGCTGACATTTGTGAAAAAGCCTTCCCACATTTGAGGCACTTATGAAGCTTCTCTATAGGCTTCTTTTCTATTGGCTTCTGACTAACCTTCTCTCTCAAATGTACTGGCATATGCCTTTTAAGATAGCAAACTTGTGTGAAGGCTTTCCCACACTGGGGGCATTGATGGGGCTTCTCTCCAGTATGTATTAGCATGTGGGATTTTAGAGTTGAATTATATTTGAAGCCTTTTCCACACTGGACACATTTATAAGTCTTCTCTACAGTGTGAGACAGCATATGTTTTTTAAGAGTTGAAATATATGGGAAACCTTTTCCACATTGTATGCATTTATGAGGCTTCTCTCCAGCATGTTTAAGCAGGTTGAGTTCATCATTCTGTCCATGAATCTTCTGTTGTGTTATATGTGGGTGTTCTGATTCACCTGAAAGAGTTACCATAGAGACTTAGAATTAGAGTGAAGAGTTATCACATAGATTTAGAATGAGAGGCAGGTGTTTTTACATTCAGCAATTCAATTATCTGATAAGGACATAATATCCCACAGTTCAATACAATGAAGAGTTATCACGTAGATTTAGAATGAGAGGCAGATGTTCTACATCCAACAATAGAGTACCGAAGTGTGACGTTCCGTTTCCATGACAGCAGAATCACTGGATCTAAACAAACGTTCCAAGTGGCTGAAATAGCATTGAATGTAGATATGTGGCATCATTTCTAGCTAATAAATTGTTTTAAATGTAGGCTATAGTCATTTAAACATATTTTACCTGCTAGGCAGCAGTTTAGCCACATAACACAGATTACCTGGCAGGTCTAAAGGCTCTGGTATGGTCGTGCGTCACATTTGCGCGTGTCCAAGACGTGCGTCATTTTTGCCGTGGACGTGAAGCATACTCCAACTTCTGCTGTCCTGAATGCACGTTAAATCGTTAAGGTTAGCGCCTGCGCACTACGGATTAACTGTGATACTCTGCCCCACCAACTGGGGGCGGTACGTCGAGCCTGAAAGTAAGACACAACCACCAAAGAAGCCTGAAACGCCTGAAGAAAGAAAGTGGGATGGGCGAGCACTGAGCGAAGGAAGAGCTGATGAAGGAAAAAGCACCACGAGAACGTTAAGCCTGTCTGCTGGGAAGTTTGATAAGCTGGCCCATCACATCGCTCCATTTATCATCCACCAGAACACACACAGCACACCTGTTGGTATAGCTGAGAGACTAGCTTAGACTACTTGCTTATTAGGGCTACTTAGCCTATAGCTAAGTGACTCGGTGCTGCGAGGGCAGCAATATTGGTGCGATACAAAGTAAAGACATTTTTCTAAACACAGCATGGTAAGAACGAGTTGTGCGTACAGATGTCCTCAATTAAATTTGTATTGAGTCTTCACACCTGCCTCATACCAAAAGTATGAACCAAAACCTGTAAATATGGCGTGTCAATAAAAGTTTTGAAGTAACTATTTGTGTTCATAATGTATAATGTCTCACTGTGATAATGGGTGTATTTAGAGCGAGAGGTAGCCTAGGTTATTCCTTCAATTATTATTATGATAATGCATTATCCGGTGTTGACAGGCGAGTTTCGAGATTTGAGTTCAGCATTGTTCAGGAGTAGGCTAGGTGATAATGATTGCACCTGGGAGAGGTAGGCTACATTCCCTTTATTATTATAATCACTATTGACGCATAACGCATTATATACGGAACAGGCGAGAATGCATCTCGATCAGCAAGTGTTACTGGGTTTCGCCCGAGCGTTGTAGATAGATACCTTTACATGGCTCTGGGTTTCGCGATTTGATTTCAGCATTGTTCATTAATAGGTGCTAGGCTACGCTCATTTTTAAAAGATGCATTTAATCCGAAGTCATGTCAGCTCTCTATGCAGGGAGTAGGGCTGTCACTTTTTATTCGAACATGACGTGAAATATCCGTAGTCAAACTATAAATAAACCATTCGGTTTTTAATGCTGTGTAGCGCATTTCTACAGTCTATGATTAGTTTTATTTTATTTGCCATCTCATTCAGTGCTATATGATCCAGGGCTCATGACCAAATCAAGCCAATATAATAGCCAGTAGCCACAATGAGCCCAGGCAGCCACCCTGTTTCGACAATCAAAGGTGACACACGGCCAGCAGACAGATAATTACGTCCCCAACTCATCTAAAATGTGGTGTCTTGAAATACTTTGGGTTCTACACCATAGATGGTAAAGTGACCGTTAAATATAATGTTAAAGAATGTATCTGTGGATTGTGGCTTTAATCGGTCGAAGTTGACTCCATGTCATTGGTGTCTCTCCGTAACTCAAAGCCAGGCAAGCTGAGGACAGGACAGAAGCTCTCTCTGCTCCATCGTCGTTATGGTAACCAAACAAGTCTTCTTCTGTCTAGGTTTGTTTCTAGGTTTAAGTGTTGTTCTTCTATGTGGTCCACCTACTGGGGAGTGTTTACAGCAGTTCCGTTTCACACATCGCAGTCTCTGGCGTCACTTTGACGCGCGGCCTTAAATTTCGGTTGACTCAAAGACGCGGCGCATGCTGTAAAAATAGCGCAATTCTGCCACACGCTCACCAGTGCAGCGTCTTGGCGGCGCTGGACGACGGAGCCGTACCATAGGCTTAAGAGAAAGAAACTAAATTCCTGTGAATATTTTCACGTTTTATCAAAGACTGGCAGCTGTTAAGAGTGAATGGTGATGGTGAATACTGTGTTTAGATTGATTTGTTTTGATCCAGTGAAATTGCTGCCTTGACAACAATACGTCATGGCTTCAGTACTCTTTTCAATTAGCAGATAAGGACATAGCACACATTTCAACAGAAACACTTAAAGCCCCTTTACCTTTACCTTAAAATAATGTTCCTTTGATGGCATATAAACTCTTAATAGCGCAAACTACACTTCTGCACTCAATCCCTACACACAGTATCCCTACACTAACATTAGAATACTGTTGGGCTAGATTATGGCTTTGGAGGAGTATCACTACAGTAACGTTACTATAATGTTGGGCTAGAGTATGGCTTTGGAGGAGTCTCCCTAGCCTGACGTTGTCATACTCAAATTCTAGTCAGAATATGAGTCTGATACTGCTCCATTGAAACGTAATTATGGGGCGTGTTTCAACTGATACAGGGGGGGAATGCCTCTGCACTCAATTGGATAGACCTAACCCATCAGAGCAACGAAACAGCTTACCGTGAGATGTAGGAAGAACACACAAACCATCGTTCTTCTCCACAAATGCCTTAACATTGTTTTTTGGTCTTTTGTAAAAGTTATTGTGCCGTCAACATCTCCTAAAACATTCGTCAGTGAAATCTAAGAGATACGTAGCAGGGTAGGCTATTAGGAAAAACTGATATTTCCCCTCCGTTTTTAAAAATAATTCCGTTGAACACAGATATGCTACAAACATGTTATAAACAGCTGGGGAAGGCTGTCGCAAATCCCTCGAACAGGTGGTCAACCAGAGATTTCAAACAAACGAGGGAACAACATGTCACAATGCTTAGAAGCCATCTGTCTCCTTCTAGCCACAGCACAACAAAATCAACCTAAGCCTGCTCAGATAACGTGATAGACGAGGCGCTGTTGCTCACCTGTCCATCATTGTAAAGCCCGATTTGATTGGTCCGAACAGCTTTGGTTCGAGCATAGTTGCTCCACAACGGAGCAATGCCAGACTGAACTTCCTGACCTCAAATACTGTGGGCGGGGCTAAATTCGGCTGGCACCCAGGCTAGAGTATCCCTTGGCTAACGTTAGAATACTGTTGGGCTAGATTATCCCAAACTTTTTTTTCTGCGTACCACCACCTACATCCTAACTCGGCTCGCGCCCCCCCACCCTCCGACACATAAAAACGTAGCACATTCTATTGACGCATTCCAGGCATCATGTCTATAGTACGGTGTTCATTTTAGGACATCCTCAGACTCAGGTGTCAGACTCAGAAAAACATCGGTCATCTTCAGACAAAACAGCCTCAGCGTCAGAAAAACCTCTGTCATCTTAAGACAAAAAACTGCATCAGCGTCAAGAAAAACTTCTGTCATCTTCAGACAAAACTGCCTCAGCGTCAGAAAAACCAGACTCAGAAAAACATCTGTCATTTTCAGACAAAACTCCCTCAGCTTCAGAAAACTTCTGTCACCTTCAGACAAAACTGCCTCAAGCGTGAAAAACCTCTGTCATCCTTAGATAAAACTGCTTCAAACCAAATTGCCTCAGAAAAAAGTAGAGTCAGGTCTCAGAAAAAGCGCTGTCAGAAAAAGTGGAGTCAGGTCTCCAGAAAATCAGGTCTCAGAAAAAAAGCTGTCAGAAAAAAAAAACAGTCAGGCCGAAAAGTCTCAAATGAAAAGTTATTGTGGGGACAGAAGAAGGCGACGGATACAGAGCGGTGAGTTTAATATTATGCTTAATCGTTATTCTGTCACTGGCAGGGTAGGAATTTTGACCCACGGCGGCCGTTGTAACCCCTTCGTTGGCGTGAAGCCCCTTTGAAAATCATGGGTTTACAGACCCACGGTGGCCTTGGTGCCCCCTTCTTTCAATATTCTGCTTTGTGTCCTACTAATAGCGATTTTTATTTAGCCTGCGGCCTGTCAAAATAATCTTAGCATTCACAGCGCCAAATTAATTTAGTCTTTACGCCCGTGGAGAAAGTGACATCATAAGAAAGTGCGTCCAAATTCACCCATTCTTCTCAGTTGAACTACTCGCGAAGTAGCCTATTCATCACACAGACATCACAAGTGATGTCACATGAAAAACTTTTTCTCAGCTTTTTAAGCGATGTTAGCCGATAATTGCTGTGTTGAGCGGTTGTGAGAAAAGTAAATAATATAATTCAATTTAATCATACATTCTACTGAAGGTTTTTGCGTCCATGATCTCCCTACCCATTCATCTCGGTGGAATACTTTCACGAACCCTTCTTTTAACACATGACAAACCACATATCAGAATAAACAGCAGACCTTACCGAACATAAGGTGTAAAGCAGTCCCTGTACAGTTAGCCGTTCCAGAGTAATCCAGTTTTGAATTTGCAGTAAATTTCGACATGCATTGATGTCTCCAAATTTGGGCTTTAAGTTTTTATAATGTGTTTAAATTGTTCCACCACGATTTCATAACGGGCCAAATACAAAATAAATGTTACAAATATCGCCTAGATATTGGTAAATCAGAGGACAGCTGACTAAGAGTTTATGAAAGTAGCCTGATCACAAACTGCTAAGCATGCATCTAGGCTATTAGGCTAAGAGTTTCTTAAAGATGAGCTGTGCTTAAATTTAAATTGTTCAATACATGATTTCATAGCAGGCCAAATATAAAATAGATGTTATATATAGCCTAGATATCTGTTTTTATTAGATGATCAGATGATTTACAGTTATATGTAATATGTCATGTTTCATGTTTTTGTTATGTTTCATACAATGATGCAGGTCTACTGCAGTGAATAGGCTAAATACAACTTTGATCATTTTATAGCCTACTACTGTATAGTTAACTTTTGACCTTGGTGCCCATGTGGCCTTTGTGCCCCCACCAAAAATATACCCAACTGAAGGCCAAGTGGCCTTGCCCCCAGAATGGTGAAATTCAAGCCTGGCCACTGGCATGTTATATTTGGTGCTTGGTTTAGATGTAGAAATTATAAGTAAAAGGTAGAAAGTGATCAATGGTATACACATTGTAAAGAAATCCATGGATGTAACTTAGCTAACCTCCTTTCCGCTAGTAACATTAGCAGCTGCTGTAAGGCACATTCGAGTGTAAACTCGTTACTACATACAGCAAAATAATTTGTTTTCGTAGGATTACGGTACATTCAATGAGCTAGGGAAAAGTGGGTTAAACATTTTTCCACCACGAAAGTCCAGAGCGACACCTGGACCATTATTTCTTACTTTTGCTAACCGTTTCCCAGTTGTACACTACCTACCAGTAAGAAACCTGCATCATTATCATCACATCATTATTCCCAAACCCCATAAGACAAATGTGCTATGTCATGATGTAATACCATATAATACCATTATGATAATACATGAAATAGCAGGTACCAACAACAAGGCACATTTCTCTAAATAAGTTAAGATAACATCTCATATCAAATGAATTCAACAAGCGCTGCAGTTATTGTCCCTGGGGATTACATTTCAAGTACCTGTCTATCTTTATGTCTGTCTATTATTGTTTATTGCAATGACAATGACAACTGCTAACGTTTTTATAATGGTATTATATGTATTACATCATGGCATAGCACATTTGTCTTTATTTAATAACTTAATACTTTCTGAGACCTGATTTTCTGAGACCTGACTCCACTTTTTTTCTGACAGCGTTTTTTCTGAGACCTGACTCCACTTTTTCTGACAGCGTTTAGTCTGAGACCCTGACTCCTTAGAGATGTTTTTCTGAGGCAGTTTGTTTTGAAGCAGTTTTATCTGAGGATGACAGAGGTTTTCTTACGCTGAGGCAGTTTTCTGAAGATGACAGAAGTTTTTCTGAAGCTGAGGAGGCAGTTTTGTCTGAAGATGACAGAGGTTTTTCTGGCTTTGATGCAGTTTTTGTCTGAAGATGACAGAGGTTTTTCTGGGCTGAGGCAGTTTGTCTGAAGATGACCCGATGTTTTTCTGAGTCTGACACCTGAGTCTGAGGATGTCCTAAAATGAACACCGTACTATAGATAACAAAATCAAAATGTGCAACTGGTCTATGAGCTCTCATAATAAAAAACAGTGTAGAGAACAGCATTATGAAAGACAAAGAACAAAGATAACATAGGCTTAAGATTAAAAAAAAAAAAAAAAAATGTAACACCTTTCCGACATTGCCATCTCGCGTACCGCCTAGTGGAAGCTTGTGGCAGTTTGGGAATCCCTGGGCTAGATTATGGCTGTGGAGGGTGCACAGTTTTCCCCATTTCAAGTTAGTTTATCATCAAAATGACTTCCTAGCCATTACATTTACATACATTTATTCATTAAGTACATTTACAGATCAATTACATCACAAGGGACATTGTCGCCATAGCAACTCAGGGTTAAGGCGAGACACTACAGGTGAATAGGGTAAAATTTTAAAATAATAGACATCACCATGAAACTTCCTCAGTTGATTACTTACACAAGTATGAACAAAAAATGTATTACATGTTTTTGAAATTCGAATGTTTAATTATGCAAATTAATCATTAAATATGCGCAAATTTTCGGTAGATTTTCGGTAGATAGATCTGAACATATGATAAAGCCAGGTACAAAATTATTTTTTCATTTTGTTTGCATACAAGATGAAAATAAAATTACAGAGGGATTTCAGGATATCTGCTTTTATTGCCTAGGAAATCAGAATATACTGTCCATAGCCCAAAATATTTTTGCCATATATTTTTGATTAAAATGTCACATAAATCAGGCCAGAAATGATTTATTAACAAATCCCTCTGTAAATATCTTCAGAATACTGCTAAGTGTATATCTGGAAAGTTTGGTGTACATAGGTGCTACATAGGTTGAGATGTTTCTACTGGAAAATGAGGAAAAACTCAATTTGAGGAAACAGCCTTGGAACACAGCCAAGAGATTCCGTTCTCAGCCTAGACTCGCCTTTGAACTTTCGCGATTGGTTGCGGTTACAAAGAAAGTGTCCATATTTCGATAGCACAACGTCATGCAGGAAAAACAGAGCTTTCCAATAGTACTACACATGTTGTGTTTTGTATCACTGTCGCGGTAGAGCATGAAACGTTAGAAGACTAACTTTTGGTGAATTTAGGGAGAATATACACAGTAGAGTAGAAAAATGTAATGAAATAAACACCTAAATGTGTAAATTGGTTGTTGTAGTAGTGTGAAAGAATACATGCTAAGGTAGCAAATTAGCCCAAAATCTTGAAATTGACCAGTGCATGACAAAACAATGTTTTCACCTGCGGTGTCTCGCCTTGAGTGTACAAAGTGGCACTTTAACCAGTCAGTTTCTGAAAAGGATTTTCCATACGGGACATATCATGCGCTTTCCCTCCAGTGTGTATAAGCATGTGGCTTTTAAGATCTGTGCCCTTTAATGCTTTTTTACAATGGGCACAATTATGATGCATTTCTGTGGTCTAGGTTGTAGCAGATGGGACGTAATCATATTTGAAGTTTGTGGAGAAGCTTTTCCACACTGGTCACATTTATGAGACTTCTCTCCAGTGTGAATTAGTATATGGGATTTAAAATTTGAAATGAATTTTCCACACTGGACACATTTATGAGGCTTCTCTCCAGTGTGACTTAGAATATGACTTTGAAGAACTGAAAGCAGTGTAAAAGCTCTTCCACACCATTCGCATTGATGAGGCTTCTCTCTTGAGTGCAGTAGCATATGGTACCGAAGAGTTGAAACATGTGAATATGCTTTTCCACAAAGGTCACATTTATGAGGCTTCTCTCCAGTATGTGTTAGCATATGGGTTTTAAGAGTTAAAACACGTATAAAAGCTTTTCCACACTGGTCACATTTATGAGGTTTCTCTCCAGTATGTGTTAGTAAATGGGTTTTAAGAATTGCAGGGCGTGAAAATGCTTTTCCACACTGGTCACATTCATGACATTTCTCTCCTCTATGTGATAGCATATGGTTTTTCAGAATTGCAGGGTGTGAAAAAGCTATTCTACACTGCAAACATTCATGAGGATTCTCTACCGTATGCGTTAGCATGTGGTTTTTCAGAGCTGACATTTGTGGAAAAGCTTTTCCACATTTGAGGCACTTATGAAGCTTCTCTATAGGCTTCTTTTCTATTGGCTTCTGTCTAGCCTTCTCTCTCAAATGTACTGGCATATGCCTTTTAAGAGAGCTACGTTGGGGACATATATGGGACTTCTCTCCGGTATGTATTAGCATATGAGATTTTAGAGTTGAATTATATGAGAAACATTTTCCACACTGTATGCATTTATGAGGCTTCTCTCCAGTATGTGTAAGCAGGTTGAGTTCATCATTCTGTCCATGAATCTTCTGTTGTGTTATATGTGGGTGTTCTGATACACCTGAAAGAGTTACCATAGAGACTTAGAATTAGAGTGAAGAGTTATCACATAGATTTAGAATGAGAGGCAGGTGTTTTTACATTCAGCAATTCAATTATCTGATTAGGACATAAGGACATAATATCCCACAGTTCATATTAAACGTTTCAAAGACAATTACAGAGTTTTTTCCACATATTTCATTAAACAAAGTGCTCCATTACAATATGGCAACGTAAGGTTATTTTACTCTAATATGCCACAGTGTTGTCGCTAAGTAGGGGTGCGCAAAATATCGAAGGCCAATACGTAATATATATACATATGTATGTATATAATATCATTATCGCTATTAGGCCATAGGCTAATAAAATACGCTATTAGTCGGACACAAACCAGAATATTGAAAGAAGGGGGCACCAAGGCCACAGTGGCCTGTAAACCTCTGATTTTCAAAGGGGCATCACGGTCAACACAAGGGGCATCGACGGCCATGGCCGTTGTAAAATTCCTACCCTGGTTGACAGTGCCTCGTTCTTGTTCTTCTGCCAAGACGAGCAGCACTTTCTGTTGGGTGTAGCTTTGTTTTGGTTCCGGGCGAGTTGCTTTAATCTGTCTATGGTACCGGAAGTATGTTTTTATGAGTGTCAACGGAAAGGCGGTGTAGGAGAGACTTCACGATTTATTAACTGTGACTTTGGTGGTTAATAGTAAAACCAGTTTACCGTGACATCCCTAAAGTACAGCACACATTCAGTGAATGAATGAAAGCTGATGCCTTGTCTCGCAATAAGGGGCTGGAAAAATACTTACAACAGGTGGAAATCCTGACACTCTATCAAATACATGAAACTTAGGGCCTGTCCCAATACCTCCTACCCCTAGATTGTTGCCCTAACCCTCGTTTTTGCGCGTGCACGTGTAGGGCTAGGGTGTCCCATTACTTTAGGGAGCAAGGGGAAGTGCTATTTTCCCCTTAAAATAAACCCTCAAAATATAGCCAGGACCGATGCAGGCTTAAAAGGAAGTGGGAGATGAAATTACCCAGGATACCGTGCGAGCTCAGCGATCCGGCCAAATTTTTCATATATTTTCGCAAATAAGCATATTAAAATTTCGAAATATGTTGGAATATGTTAGTTTGATGCACATCTGATGGACTGTTGAGTTTTGAACACTAATGTTAGAAAATATCTCACGAAGCTATCTGACGATGTTCATGATATCTGCTGAGTGCTTTGAGAGAGTCTGCCCATCAAATAACGTTATATATCTGATCTGGGTAGTTTCGTCAAGATTTGACGTAGGTGAGCACGTTTGTTAAGCTAATTTGCATATAGTGGTGTCCCAATGCATAGGGAAAGATCTTCACCTCCACTTCCCTTGTCGAGGGGGCTTTAATGTTGAGGGCAATCAAAACCAAGTGGAAGTTTTAAGGGGGGAGAAATGGGACGGGCCCTTAGATAGATAGATACTTTATTGATCCCCAAGGGGAAATTCAAGATACCATAGTGAACCATCAAACCGCCCAGATTTCAGTGCCCATCAGTCCCAACATTTAGCAATATAATCAAACAATCCAAAAGCCTGCCTCAAATACAAGCCTGCCCCAAATAAAGATTACCGTTGGGCCCTCCTCTATTGCCCAGCTCGCCTCAGCTTGCTGCCATTCACTCCTTCATCTTCATTAACATTCTCGGTAGAATTCTCAATCTTTTTAGCCTCTGTGTTCAGTTACATAGTCTGTCT
The DNA here is from genome assembly GCF_017589495.1 of Alosa alosa. Taxonomy (NCBI): domain Eukaryota; kingdom Metazoa; phylum Chordata; class Actinopteri; order Clupeiformes; family Clupeidae; genus Alosa; species Alosa alosa. The sequence goes on along the minus strand of NC_063195.1, from coordinate 6,844,675 downwards.
GTTCTTGGTCTTGGATTTTGTCAAATATATTTCTAAATAAATGTGACTTATATATGTTTTTCCCTCTTCATGATGCATTTTTTGATTTGCTTTTGGCTATTTACTCTGTACATCAATGCTATACAAAACAAGGCATGATAATTTAACACTATAATTTTGTTCTGACTTGATCACCTGAGAGTACCTGAGCAGGGGTGGGTATATCCTTTTCAATTTCAGTGAATTCAGTGGCACCCATGGTTACTCTATACAAAACATAATGATCTCAATGGTGCATTTTGCCAATGTTCAGGGTGGAAAATAAAACAGAAAGATTTACATAAGACAAGTCAAATTGGTGTTTTAAAAAGACGGAATCATGGAGAATAATAGAAAAATTATTGAAAAAAAAAAAAATTCCATGCAGTTCCGGCCCTTGATTGTGATTGGCTGAATCGCGTCCGATGCTGTTGTAAAATGCAGCATAAACATACACCTTGACCGCATTTCCTCCTATATTACTGCACTACCACAACTTCTATCTATAAATTGCAGGAATCGCATATCTCACGAACTGATGGTCCGATTGATTTCAAACTTGACTTGATTGGGTAACACTTTACTTGACAGTATCGACATAAGAGTGACATGACACTGTCATGAACACATGACACTGTCATGACACAGCAGAAGTGTTACGTCATAAACGTTTATGGCTTGTTTATGACACGTGTCATGTCACTCTTATGTCGATACTGTCAAGTAAAGTGTAACCAAATATGGTTTAATTTCTACATGGAGTTAGGTAGAGGGGTTTTGTGCACCTTTATTCCAGGCGCTGGATGCAAGTGAAAGAGGAATTGTCTGCACACTGGAGTTTAGCTCCCAAATTTTTTAATTAAACAACAGCGACCCATCTGTCTTTTTCAGGTTGAAACGTTGCCGTTTTTTTAATTAAACGTTTGGGAGCTGAACCACTGTGTGCGGACAATTCCTCTTTCTACATGATTAATACATGGTAATTGTGTCTGAAAGGACTTACTTCCCAGCAGATGATCTTGCTCTTGTTCCTCCTCTTCAATCTGCACTTCAATCTCCACTGTTGTCTGTTGTGTTTCATTGTAGGTAATGGAAGACTCTAACGTGCTGTCTGTCACAGTCTTACAGTGATGCTCTGCAAAGGGCTTTTCTTCTTCATCTTGACATGCAATCATATGCTCATGTTGCTCTGCAAAGGGCTTTTCTTCATCATCTTGACATGCAATCATATGCTCATGTTCCTCTGCAAAGGGCTTTTCTTCTTCATCTTGACATGCAATCATATGCTCATGTTGCTCCTCCTTTACATCTTCTTCTTTCACCAGCAGTCTCTTGTCAGCCAGGTGTGTTTCAGCCACATTACAGCCAGAGCTCAATGCCAGATCCATGTTCCCTGTAGACAAAAGATGATCCCAGTTAACGTGTTCTACTATGGTCAGAACACAAAAAAATAGGATAGAACAGAATAGAATAGTTTTACAAGATCCTTTGTCATTCTAGGAAATAACAGTGGCAACACTGCTGTTACTTGAATAGTGAAGTGCTACTCAGCCATCACTTGTAGATACTACCGATTAACTTGAAATTGGCTGTTTTTGTGTCTGAATGTTGTTGTATCGTTATTGCATTTTGCCAGTGAACTCTAACTCTATATATTAGTGGTTTCTTGTTAGCTGCAGAACCTCCTATATGAGTCGTTACCACCTTGATACCCACTAGCATTCTAGCTTAGCTTCATATGATATAGCCTGTTCATCAAATTAATGTATGAAAATAAAGTTGTGCATCACTAAGACCTAGTAACGTTGCTATAGCCTGAAGATATGTCAGTTGTAGGCTACAGTTAAGTTATGTTGGCCATTCATCTACAATTGCTTTTCTTATGGATGCCAGAAACTGCATATTACTAGCCTGGGTTTTCCCATGCTGCCTTGCGCGTGCGATTTAATTCACGCTGCTAGGCAGCCTGGATACCATGGAGCAAATTTTCGCCTCAGTTAGGGGACCAATCACAGAACGGAGGGAGGGCAGCAAGACGATGACGACACACCGAAGCCGTTATGAGCTACGTACAGACGCATTTGATAGACATTCGTAGCGCCCAATAAACGGCTCTGGGCATTCGTAAACCACGTTTCAAATACGAGAAAATGAATGCCTAGTTCCCAGACCCCGTCTAATTTGAGATGAGGGTATGACGTTAGCCAGGCTAGCATATTACAGTATACTGACAGTATGCAAGGGCAAAGCTCGCTATTGTACCAACATGAAGTTTATTATTAACGTTAAATGCTTGCTTTCTTAAGTCAGTGGCGTTAGTTTGAGCACATTTTCAAAGTATCATTTTGTTTTTTTTAATGGGTCTCAATGAGGGCCGTAAATCTCAAATCTCGTAAATCTAAACATGGCCAAAGAATATTTTGTAGTAGTATTGGGCGATAGAAGCCATACTCGATACAAAATTGGCCTACAATAGAGATTCTATCGCGATTATGCATGTTGATGATGCAATCTACCCACGAGATTTAGAGCCACAAACGGCAACTGGCTGCAAAGCATCTTGTGCAAACATGGCTGAAAGTGAAACAGAGGAGCTGGTGAAAAAGACCAGTGCAACGTCCATTATTTATTATTAAGTATAATATACTCTTTTGATCCTGTGAGGGAAATTTGGTCTCTGCATTTATCCCAATTCGTGAATTAGTGAAACATACTCAGCACACAGTGAACACACAGTGAGGTGAAGCACACACTAATCCCGGCACAGTGAGCTGCCTGCAACAGTGGCGCTCGGGGAGCAGTAAGGGGCACGAGCAGCAGCAAACTATACCCTGTAGAGCAGAAGTAGAAAAACCAAACCCCCCTCTAGGCTTTGGGAACCTAAATAAGGTATACAAAATTAAATATTAATTTCTCCATGAGATTTTCCTTTTTCTCAAAAGAAATTTGCTTCCCTTAAAGGTTGGATTTTTCCTATTCATTCCATTGTGAGATTACAATCAATCACCACAGATAATTTTTATACCAGTTCTTAGTTAACTTTAGCAGAGGTGCCAATCATTCTGGAGGCTTCTGTTTTTGTGACGTAGGCAGCCGCTACATCTCGTCAAACTCTAGGACCACGCACATTGCATCCAGGACATCTAGCTCAGATATCGTTCTGTAGGCTATTGTGTACGTCAACAAACAGTTTAGTTGATGCATGCATTCACACGGGATTTTGGGTTCTGAAGGACTTACTTCCAGTTCCCAAATGCTCTCCATCGCCATCTGCTTTTTTCACTTTAATCTCCGCTGTTGTTTGTAGTATTCCATGCTCTGAAAAAGGCCTTTCTTCATCACTCTGACATGATATCAGACTTGATTATGGATTTGTGTTTGAAAGGGGGATCTGAGAGGACTTACTTTCCAGCAGATAATCGTGCTCATCCTCTTCCTTCTTCGCTTCCATCTTCACTGTTGTCTGTAGTGATTCATAGTTAGAGTCTGTGACGTCCGTTTCAGTTTTACAGTGAAGCTCTACAGATGGCTTTTCTTCTTCTTCTGGACATGCAACCATATGACCATATTCCTCCTCTTTCATGTCTTCTTCTTTCACCAGCAGTCTGATGTCAACCTCGTGTGTTTCACTCACGCTACAGCCAGAACTCGACATTGGCTGTCCGAGATCCATCTTCCCTGTGGTGGAAAGGAGCCCGTTCAGAGTGTTATGACTAGGCTACAGCCGGAGCAACAAACCTTGAGTGTTTTTCCGAAATATTTGGTCATAGTTTAGAAAATAACATTGCATAATGGTAGGCCTACACTAACGTTACTCAGCCATCACTTCATGGTTGATAGGCTAAAATCGATTAACTTCCAACAATCGTGTCCGAACACCTACCTCAAGCAGGTACACTGCTCTACACACCGAGATATGTTAGTCTCGTGATGATGTCTGACGAGAATTGAAACAATGTTTAACTCCGCAAAATGTAGCACTCTTGTTCAAACATATTTAACAGTTCCATGGTGTTTCGCTAGAAAATGGAATTTGTTCGTAGCGTAGGAGGCAAAGTCAAAGCAACCAGACAGCTAAGCCATGCCTTACTGCCACCTTCTGGAATGGAGGTTGACTGCAGGTGATTTGTGAATAGCCTCACCTTTAGCGCCTAGGCCCTATAGATTCAACTTTATTGTCATTGTGAAGAGTATAAGTATCCTACAAAGACAACAAAATGCAGTTTGCGTCTAACCAGAAGTGCAAAAAAAGCAGAAAAGTGCAATGTGATATACAAAGAACAGACAGGTGGTGCATATAGACAGGTCAAGAAATGTAGTGCAGTGTAGATAGTAGTATACAATTGAAAAGGTGGATTAGAGTACTATAAATTAAATATGAATATGTGCAGTGTATTAGCAGTTACCTTATAACAGCAGAATAAATATGGCTATGTAATATGAACCATGTACTGTATGAACAATGTGCACCGATATATGCAATATAGTAGTAACCATTTAGAGTAATAGCTACAGATGCAGTGTATTAACAGAATGTAATATAAGACAAGAAAATAAATGGATATTCAGTATGAAAAAGATAGACAGAAATGTACAGGTATGTGCAGTGTGGTAACAGTAGCATTGTAGTGCAGCAACAGTAGCATTATAAGAGTAGTAAGAATAAGTGTATGTGCAGGATGAATAGTATGAAGAACAGTATATGGCTATTAGCAGTATATAGTATGAAGAACAGTAGGGTCAGAAAACAGAAATCTTGCTGGACCCTAGTGACCTCTAACATGACTCTACCATGGTAACCTTTTGTTGTTCTGTTTGACTCTACCATGGCAAAATCAGCATAGAGGAGAGACTGGACTGACCCCAAGCATCTAAAACTCTAGCCATGAATAGGCTACTGTTTTAATGTACCTCCTACTTTAAATGCAATTTAATTAGGCTTTTGATGTAAACAGGTTTGGCAACCTTTTGTTGTTCTGTTTGAGGGATTTATCCATCTTTTCTGCTATTGCCATCTGGCAGAAGATTGATGGTCCCAATGGCCAGGAAAAATGGGTACAAGAAGTCATCTCCTCCCTCTACTGTGTCCATCCGGAAGCAAGGCACACTAAAATAACTCCCCTCCTCACTCACTCATGCACCACCCAGCCCGGGTGATGATGAGAATGATCAGTACTGAGAACGTATTTATTCAGTCATGTTTTTAAGCACTTAGTTTATATTTTATGTAAACAACTTAACTGATATTGTCTGTGTGTGCTGTGTTTTATGCTGCCAAAGATGAGTGCCTATCACAAACAAGGACTTGAAACGAGGTTTTTAGGATGCAGACGCTCAAGGCGTTACTTTACTTAAACAAATCAAAAGGCCACAGTGGGCAAACACGACAAAAGGTATTTTCTTTTCACAGAGCTTCACGCTGAATCCACAAATAATAATGGACAACACACACTGAGAGTCCAGGGTTTAAATAGGAACTTAATTAGGATTGGAAACAGGTGGCCACTGAACAAGACGGGACACTAATGAAGGCAAACTAAAATTCTGGGGAGGATGAAGGGATTGGATCTGCATATGCTGGTTGGGCAGGAAGCCGGACTGGAGTAGCTGCAGGGACTGGAGCTGGAACAGAGGGCTGGGATAGCGTGGATGTGACAGTGCCAAAGATGAATTTCCAGTATATGTAAATTCAGTGGACAATAAAGTTTCTATTTATCTATCTATCTATCTATCTATCTATCTGTCCCCCTTGCCTGGGATGGGTCTCCGTGCCCAGAGTTCTTCAACGTTAACGTTAATGTTAGTCTGCTCAATCCAGACTCCAGGCAGTTGGCATGGCAGCTCACTGGTCAGAAACAGCTCGGCGGCCTCAGCAGATCTTTCTCAGAGTAGCTTCAGCTGCTGTCCCGAGAAATCCCCTCGACCAGACAGTGAAGTGCAGCACCGGCTCACAGATGGATGGGAAGGATGTAAGAGGCCCAGGGCAAAAGCTAGCCATAGCAAGCTCCCAATGGGCAGACGTTAACAACATCAACCCGACTTGAAAGCAGTAAAAGGACTAAGAGAATAACACGAAAACTATCAAAAATAACGTAAATAAAGAGAGAAAACATTCAACTAGAAAAATCAATACAAAAAATAAACGTGACATTACATAAAATTACGAACATTACATAAAAACAAACAAAAACATGATGCCAGACGGAGCGGTGTGAAGCAGCACAGTGGTAAACAGGCTCCCGTCCCAACTTTTTTGAGACCTGTTGCTAACATCAAATTCAAAATTAACCTATATTTTTCATGAAATAGTCCAAATGTTCATTTTCAACATTTGATATGTTGTCTATGTCCTTATTGCTGCTAAATATGTGATTACGCAACTTGCATATTATCACATTCTGTTTTTATTTGCATTTTATACAATATCCCAACTTCTTCTGTTTTGGGGTTGTAAATAAATCCTTAATAGTCAATCCCAAAATATTCATACCCCTGGAAAATGTCAATTGAATGTTGTGATTGAAAATGACACTGCCACATGCCTACAGGATAGAAGACAATGTGGTAGAAACATGCAACCAAAAACAAAAAGTGTTTCAATCTTTTTATAGAAAATAAGTAGCATATCACAATGTTTTGTACCGTTTTAAATAATCAGTAGAAACATCTGTATTGGTCATAGACTGTATATATAGAACTGGACAGTGTGGCTGCGTTCTGCAGTGTTCTATGGAATTGAAGCCGCCGAGGCGACGCCATCTTTGGAGCCAATTTGAAGTGCGGCTGCGCAGCAAAAGTTGAAGCATCGCGCGAGTGAAGAGAGTCAGCGGTCAGGCGCGCCCACTCAGTTGCCACTCAGCGAAGTTAAACCGCCCTTGTCAAGTGAAACCCCCCTTCTCCTTTCCACAACGCGCAGGTCGACTTCGGGCCGAAGGCTAGCTGGCTGGATGAATTTTGCGGCTGTGAGTTAGCTAAACAGTACAAACAACAATCGGTTTGTTCTTGTCTGGTAAGTGTTCCGTATCAACTGAAAAGTTTTTTTGTCTATTGGTGTTCTTAAATACGTCTAAGAGAGCTTATTATGTTGATTATAGACTGTGACAAGTTAGTATGGTGAATACTAATGAGCTAACAACAGAAATACGGACAACGTTACATGCTAACGTTAGCAGCTACATTAACGTTACCGTTAACGGGAGGCTAAGTTAGTCGTTGAAGTGAAGATTAGCACACAGCTCCCGTAACAGTCGATGCATGATCTACTTGGTTTTATTAGTTGTTGCTGTTTTCAAATATCTCAATGTATGCCATCTCAACATGGAGTAACCATTGACTGTACATGGGGATTAATAACACTAGCAGCTAGACAGTCAGTACAGTATATAATGTGATAAAGCAACGGTATGATGTGATAAAGCAACGGAAGTTAACGTAATGTGAAGCATGGACCTCATCAACCTCATGTTAATGTAACTACTAGCCAGTTTGCCAGTGTTGCATTTTTTCTAACGTTAAAGACAGACACCTCTGTTAGAGCTACTTCTAGGTCGGTAGCATAGATAGACTGTAAAAAATAGATCGGTGGGTCTGTAGTTGTAGACTGCATAAGTGAATGATCGATGAATGAAACGCCTGCATTAAACACTACGCCAAAAACCAGTCACTTCCCAGGGACATCGGTGAACATTTGAGAAAGACCTTAGTTTGTCATCTAACGTCCATGATCAGTCATACTGATAACGTTATTTTTTCAAGCTGACGCAAGTTAATAACATTCACACCGCATATTTAAATGTGTATGCCTAGTTAACATTAGGTAGGCTGTGAAGTTTATTGCACACATATATTTAATTAATTGGTATTACTAGTGGTGTTGAGTGCCTGATTAGATGCTTTGTAATGTTGTAAAATTGTCTGACTAACTTTATTGTAACTTTCCTTTTTGCAGGTAAGATATGGGTGATTGCTGAATGTACTGGAGGTGGCGGCAAGGTGGTCTCCATGGTCTACATTAGTCTGCAAGCAAGGGAATGCCTACGTGAAGTGGTTTGGCTGGGGTGGTCTGAGGTGGCATGTCCTCCCCCTTTCTCCAAGTCCCCTGACATCCATCTCCCTGACATCATCACCCACCGTCACTGGATCAACCTGAAGCCCCTTATATATGGGACATGGCACAGCACCACTACGTTCTGAAAACACATGACTTTCAATAACTTGCGTGGCACCAAGAAAGGTCTGCCGCTGCTCTGAACCTTCTGTTAATGTGACATCATTCATACTTGAAGCTGTACACATCCCTTTGTTTCTATTTTCTTTATTGATGTCACCCAAACTTCAACTTTCTGTATGCCCCTGAACTCACACAAATTTTAAATTGCAATGCGCCATTTAACCAGTGGTGTAGTCTAGTTAGTTAGTTGTAGTGGTGGGTATACTGTGAGCAACCCCAAATGTTATTAAATACGTATCCTTGCCTATTTTAAATGGGTATACTGAGATGATGATGCTTTTTAAATGGGTTTACTGTGTAGTCCTGTGCATCACGTAGACTATACCATACCACGGTCATTTAACTGCCTTGGTATTTAAGTCAGAGGCCATTGCTTAGTATTTAACTGTAGCCTACACAAAGATGTAGACATTACAAGAATATTAATATCAGAATAATTATTGGTTGATACTAAATCAATATTGAATGTTTTTTTTAATTTCTTTTGTGTGATATATCATTCAGAATGCTCCAACATGACTGGTCTTCAATCAGCCAAAGAGGACGCATCGTAACTCCTCTCCTAGTTACTCTCCATTGGCTCCCTACAGTAGCCAGAATTAAATTTAAATCTCTCACTTTGGCCTATAGGACACTGACTGGATCTGCTCCTTGTTATTTTAATTCAATGATCAAGATATACATCCCCAACCGCCCACTGCGGTCTTCTGATGAGCGTCTGTTGTGTCGACCAGTCTTAGGTAAAATTCAAGACTCTTTTTCTCAGTGGTTCCATGTTGGTGGAATGAGTTGCCCAGTGCTCTTCGTTCTTGTGATAGTTTTTGGTCTTTTAAGCACTTCTTATACATTATGGTTTGTATGCAGTAGTACTGTTTTATTTTCATTATAGGCTGTTGATTAATTTGACATTGTTTATTATTGATATTCTCCTTAATGTAGTCTTACCATGTTTACGTTATTATATTATTGATTGAATGGGCATTATAATTTATTATTGCTTTCCCCCCTCATTTTCATTGTTTATTTCATTAGGCTATTGATTGATCCCTGTTTTAAGTATTATATTGTTTTGTATTTGTTAAGGGTAACCATAACCATCATCATCATAATGTGGTATTTTCTTATGCACTTGAAACAAAGAATAAAAATGTTTCTTTAAACGTAGTACCACTTTAAACACATCACACACTGAACAGCAAAGTAGCTTCCTGATAATGTGTAAAATGTTTACAGAGTATCCTGATGTAGTAGGTCCATGTTCTCCTATAGCCTATAAATGAGTTGTCACAGTTTTCAATTTAGACGTATTATTTTGAAATGATGTATGTCTACAGGAGGATTTACACATCACTGGGAATACCTGATCAAATCATACCAATGCAAAATGCTTCTCCAGCAGTGCAATCGCAGGTAACAATGATACCTTAACACATTTTCAGATACCGCTGTTCTGAGCATACTAAGCAAATTGGCCATTTGTAACTTTGAATCCCTCCTCACGTTAAGCTATGGTCCAATAATGTGTTCACTAAAACACAAGTAACGTTATTTGTCGGGCTGATTCATGAATGGGCATACCAAGGTTGTCGACCTAGCAGGCTAGGTGGCGTTTATTGCCATTCGCAAAACTAAGCAAGAGTTAACGTTAATGAAACTTAACATCGCCTTCTCCAGTGACAAAGTGTATTCAAATGAAGTTGCAACGATGATGGCGGCAATCACTGGTTACGTTAAACCATTTGAAACAAGTAGGACTGTAAATGATGGTGACTATGGCTAATGTCACTTCGGATCAATATAGCAGAGCCCTTTTACTTTACCTATCAACTGGCTAATGCTAGCATGATGTAGCATGCTATGAGCTAATATACTTAGCATCTCTGAAAGAACAGCACATATCTTTTTTTTTCACAAAGAATCGGTCACAACTAACAACGATGTCTCTTACAAACAACTACACAATGTATGACTATCAATTGTATTTAGTCAGACTGTGATAAGATATAGCCTAAGGGACCGTTCGTTATTTATAAACGGGGTCACCGGAGGAAAATAGGGGAGGGTCATGTCTTTTTTATTCTTTGCTGGGGAGGGTCACCTAACTTTTTTTTTGTCTAGGAGGGGGTCACCCATCTTTTTGTATTAATGAAAACAGCAAAAATCAAAAGTGACTTGTTTGATTGTTGATTTCTGTCGCCATAACGATCTCTTTCGTTCCATAGCTCTGTCAACATTGAACAATGAAAATAAGGGAGATTTCGGGTTTCTCCATAAAAATATGGAAAATGTCAACATCCGTCCCCATTAACGTTGGAAGGGTTGGAGCAGTAAAGTAGCCTACTTTATTCACGCCTAACAGCCTATATCCATTTGGTCAACTTTATCCAGCCCTAAAAAAGCTAAATTTAACTTTGGTTTACTTGTAGTTTACCGTGTAGCCTAACTTTAAACAGTGTGCATGCTTATAAAGCATACTTGTGCTTCATTCATCCACACATCCAGCTCCTAACGTTTCTACTAATTTCTACCAATTGACCTTGTTCCTGCCCATCTCTAGTTTTGCTGTCTCCATTCTTTCTGTTTTTTGTTGTTTGCAAAAAAATATATAGTAGGCCCTATTTATTGGTAACCAGCAACAAGTGCAATTTGTTAATCGCTGTCATTCTCTCTCCTGCCAACAAAAATGTGTTACGTTCCAAGTAGCAGTGCGTAATTCTGCTTCATAAAGTTGAACAAATACATTGGTCATATAAATGGCCAGTTTATGGTCTACAGTGTAGAAGTTGGTAAGTTATGGTAGGCCAACTTGGAGTGAATATACAGGGGGATTTCTTTGGCTCTCAGGTGCGCACGTAGACATAGCCTATGGCCGAACACTGCAAGCGCCAATGAATCGTGCTCTCACGACCACGTTGTTAACTTAAATAGGCCTACTGTAGGTTAACATCACTCTGAGTTCGCATTCAAGCAAACAAAACGATGATTTGAATACATCTGTTTCTCTGGAAGGGCAAGGGGTAACAACAGGACAACACAGAGACAGGCCAGAATGCAGGACTAATGTTATGAGAGTATTACAGTTATATGGGATATTCTACGGGAAAATATTAAAACGGCAAGACAGTGGGGAAAAGTCAAAATGATAGGCCTAAACCCGGAAAAAGTTGGCATGTTAGGTATTTTTCGGTCCCTGTGATTATTTGTGAAATTGTGCAAACGGCCTTTTCAAGTCATTTGAGAAGGAAGGAGTGTAGCAAGCTCCCAAATTGGCCTTCGTCTGAGAAATTGAGTTTTGGATAATGTTCAGCTTCGGCAGCTTTTCAATGACTGAGGAAGCCTAGAGACGAGTCCATAGCAACAAGTTCATGTGTTGAATTTGTTATTACCCAGTGTGCTTTGTTGAGTGGTCTCAATGTTTTATTGTTTTATTTCATGTGAATACTTACCAGAGGAGTAACTTATTTCAAGTAGGCTAATGCAGTTGCAGGAAGTGTGCATTTAGTTTCCATGCTTATTGTGTTTCCACAACAATGTTAGTGAGTAAATCTACTGAAATGGCCACCATCTTGGTGAAGTGTGATGTGTAAGATCAGAAAGCAGAGGGTGAGTTTAGAACGATTGCTTAAGTTGATGTGTTTACATAATGCTTTATAGCGTGGGCGGAAGGTATCGATAATTGGCCGGGGAGGGTCATGTCTTAAGACTGCTGGAGGGTCGTTGAAATTTTTCTTGCAGGCAGGGGAGGGTCATGCAACTTTTGATTGAAGCACTCAAAATCCCTCCGGTGGCCCCATTTATAAATAACGAACGGTCTCTAATGATAATAACAGCAACACTTATATAGGTTAGATTATGTGTCGAAATCAGGTGTCGTTAAAATAAGTGAGCGATGACGTGGTAGTGTCTGCAGCCTAGACGGTAAAACATAATGGACAAAGCGTCGTGTCTGCAGCCAGGCAGCTGTCAATCATAGGTGTAAACACGCCCTTTTTAGATTTGTTAATATAACATTAAAAAAAAATATTTCAGCGAGAAAAGAAAAATTGTGTGTATTGAAGCATCTTGAAAACTATTTTTTCTAATAAAAAGTTGTTGATACAAAAATAGTTTTAGGTGAGAAAAGTGACACCGAAAGTTGGCTACTTGGCCATTGAAATACATGGGGATGGGCGGAGTTACACATTGTACTGCAGCCAGCCACCAGGGGGCTCTGGACTAACGCTCGCATCACTCTTAACAGACGGCACACTGTCCAGTTCTATATATACAGTCTATGGTATTTGTACAACACTCAACATGGTTCTTATAGATAACTAACCTCTCCACAATATCCCAACTTCTGTGTTGGGGTTGTATTACGGTTCTTCTCCCCTCATTGTACTTCTATGCAAATATAATTTAGTCAACATGGCTCATATTTCACCATAGTAATGTTGTTTTATAGCCTGGGTTTTCCCATGCTGCCATACGCGCGCAATTTTATTCACGCTGCTAGGCAGCCTGGATTGCATAGAGCAAATTTTCGCCTCAGTTAGGGGACCAATCACAGAATGGAGGGAGGGCAGCAAGACGATGACGACACACCGAAGCCGTTATGAGCTACGTACTGACGCATTTGATAGACATTCGTAGCGCCCAATAAACGGCTCTGGGCATTCATAAACCACGCTTCAAATACGAGAAAATGAATGTCTAGTTCCCAGACCCCATCTCAATGAGATGAGGTCTGACGTTAGCCAGGCTAGTTGTTTTAACCAAATCACATTTAAATGAATTAAATCAAACAGTTTTTTGACAATTAATTAAATCAACAGTATTTGTGAATTCACCATTTTGACTTTGAACATAATTATCATCTCCTCTTTAATCTCTTTCAGTGTGTAATAATAACATATGCCGTTTAAGACTATACGTTACTGAAAAAGCTCTTCCACACTGGACACATTTATGAGGCTTCTCTCCAGTGTGACTTAACATATGGGTTTTAAGCTTTGAAGGGGCCGGAAATGCTTTTCCACACTGGACACATTTATGAAGACTCTTATCAGTATGTTTAATTATGTGCCATCGATGGTTTTTGGATGTTCTGAATGCTTTTCCACAATGGCCACATTTATGAGGCTTCTCTCCCGTGTGTATTAGCAAATGATGTTGGAGAGTTTGGAGGTGTCTAAATGCTTCTCCACACTGGTTACATTCATGAGGCTTCTCTCCAGTGTGTATTACCATATGGCGTTTAAGACTAGACATTATTGAATACGTTTTTTCCACACTGGACACATTTATGAGACTTTTCTTCAGTGTGAGTTAGCATATGGGTTTCCAGCTTTGAAGGGTGCGGAAAAGCTTTTCCACACTGAACACATCTATAAGGCTTCTCTTCAGTGTGTGTTAATATGTGGGTTTTAAGGGTTTCCATTTGTGTAAATACTTTCCCACACTGGCTACATTCATTAGGCTTATCTCCAATGTGTATTAACATGTGATTTTTAAGATTTGAACTTTTTGAAAAAGCTTTTCCACACTTGACACACTCATGAGGCTTCTCTCCAGTGTGTATTTGCATGTGCCTTTTAAGATTTGAAAATTGTGCAAAACCTTTTCCACACTGGACACATTTATAAGGCTTCTCTCCGGTATGTGTAAGCATGTGGCGTTGAAAATCTTGGGATGTTCTAAATGATTTTCCACATAGGCGACATTTATGACGTCTCTCTCCATTGTGTACAGACATGTGAAGTTTAAGGTAAATGGACATTGTAAAAGCTTTTCCACACTGGGTACATTTATGAGCCTTCTCTAAAGAATGTGTGAGCATGTGGCGTTGAAGATATTGCGATGTTCTAAAAGCTTTTCCACACTGGGAACATTTATAAGGCGTCTCCTCTGTGTGAATTAGCATGTGATTTTTAAGAGTTGCTGTATATGTAAAACCTCTTCCACACTGGGAACATTTATGAGGCTTCTCTCCAGTGTGTGTAAGCATATGGTGATTAACTAGTGAGGCTGTTGTAAATGCTTTTTTACGATGAGAGTATTTATGTGGCTTTTTGCGAGACTTCTTCTTTTCATTCACCCCAACAGAGTGTGTTTGCTGGTGTTTCTCAAGTTCTCTCAGGGCCGTGAAACGCTTTCCTTTGAGTCGCAGGTTGAGTTCATCATTCTGTCCATGGATCTTCTGTTGCGTTACATGTGTGTGTTCTGATACACCTGGAAGAGTTACCATAGAGACTTACAATTAAAATGACAAATAGATCAGCAATTAAATATTGATTAGGAAATATCTAACTTCAAATAGAATTCAAATGCAGAAGTATAATCACTAGTTACACTAGTGCAGGGGTGTCCAAACTACTGCCCGCGGGCCAACTGCGGCTCGCCATGCACTTTAATCCGGCCAGCCGAGCATTTATTAGTTTATCATAGATCCGGCCCGCCACGCACTATAATCCGGCCTGCCGTGCATTTAATTAAGGGAAAGGCTATTTGCACCCCTGGTACAATTAGCAGTGTATGCTATTCGTACCCTGGTGCAATAAGAAGTGAATTCTATTCGTACCCCGGTGCACACAGCAATGTGTTCTATTACTACCTCATCTGGTACAAATATCAGTGTATGCTATTTGCACCCCTGTGCATTTAATCTGGCATATTGATCACACAATCACACAATGTAATATTTTTTTTTTTAAAACAAGCAACATGTTTTTTTGTTGTTACATAACAGAGTGTGAATAGTTCAGCTGTGTAATAGACACTCTGAATAAGGTATGTTGTTTGCATCAATGTACAGTTAGAAGTGGATGCTATTCGTACCCTGGTGTTTATAGTACTGCATGCTATTTACACCCTGGTGCATGAACTAGCTAATTGTTGCAATCAAAACGTTTGAGAACCGATTTCTTGTTCAAATTGCGCGTCCTTTCTCCAGAGACGTTGGTACACATGCACACTCACTCTGCCAAAATGCATCGTGTGGGAATTGAACCCCAGTCTCCCGCGTGCCAGCCATTGCCTGTGACCACTGCACTATCTGCTTCCACAAGGATAAGAGGTTTGCAAGTGAATGTCATTCACGAAATTTCTGTTAGCTAACAAACTGACGGTTGTATGTGTTCACTGAAGAAAGATTATGAAAATAAAACACAACTTTTCCATCTCAAATTTAATTTGAACAGATATTAGTGCTGAAACCGTTCAGAATTCTTCACTTTCTGCTGACGAAAAAACGAATGTCGGCCATGTTTTTTGGGCATGCGAGCAACATGTTTTTGTTGTTATGTAACAGGGTGTGAATAGCCCAGTTGTGTGGCCAAGGCTATTCGAACCAGGGGTACGAATAGGGGTACGAATTGACACTCCGTTTAATTAATTAGGTCATCATAGGCCGCTCGCTATTTTTTTCCAGCATAAACAACGTTGTGATTAACTAGGCTACTGCAAACTGCTTTACACTCCTCTTAGAGAGCGTTTACCATGTCAATCTCAAAACAGCTTATTACATTGTTGATTTTTACCTTTCTCCAGTTCATCCAGCTGTTCTCTGAATCTGGTGATACCACTTTTAGCTCCATCAGCCTAGAAAATTGCCACATTTCATTTTCTGTTGGTCTTATTGCACTTTCTAACTTGGAGACAAGTTTTTAATAGGAAAATTACCAGAAATCTTAGTCACTTTTAAACATGATGCTAGCAGGCGAGATGCTAATGGTCTAATCCGATTCAATGACCTATGCTAGGCTGGAGCTAAAAGTGGTATTGCCCGACTCAGATAACGGCTGGATGAACTGGAGAAAGGTAAAAATCAATTGTTTAACTCGAGGGGAGGTGGAAAATGAGTGTAATTCCCCAAATGGTGGAATATCCCTTATATTAATGCAGCTTCAACCACTTAACATAGAAACTATGTTAGGTCTTACTTAGGACATGTGTGCTTTGTGTTTTTCATCTTTGTAACTTTTATACTTTTTAAACTATTGATTAAAAACAATTAAAAATGTCCCCATAGACTTAACATTGGAGATTATGACATCACAGTAGGGCCATTAAGCAATTAGAATCCTGTGCCAGGGGTTCAGGCCATCTGCAGCAACTGGCACTCTCAGGCTTTAAGCATACAATCTGGCTCTCTTAAGACTACAGATCCTGTTCCACTAGCAGTGAACTTTGTGTCGTTGGAATTGTCAGTGTGAACACCCCCGCAGACTCAAATTAGGTATTGTAAGTGCAGAAGTATGCGATGGCTTAGAAATAGTAGATAATCAGTGCAAATGTTAATTTGATATTTTATTATCTGTTTGTTATTTGAACTATGCAATAGCATAGAATACACACACACACACACACACACACACACACAAACACATTGAACCATAGTGCTACTAAAAAGGTTAACAGTGCCACCAATGCAAACGCATGTATTCTTACCATGGCTTGTAGCAAAAGAAAATGCTGAAGAATGCAAAAAATTGCCCTTTCCAGCTGTTATATGATGCAGCACAGGTGTGGTTGATAAGAACACTGGTGATTCGGAGTCTGTTATTGTATGAAGGAAAATAGTGCCAGTCCTAGCCACCACCATGACAGGACATCAAAAAGACGACGTATGAAGATGGCCTTTGAGGACTTGACCAATGAATGATGGAACATGAAAGGGTATCCCCAGCTAAGGCCTATTCTAGGTCAATGGGTAAAATATAACTTCTAGGACATAATTCAATATATTTGGCAAACTTTTTCATTTTCAAGATATTAGGAATGTCTTATCCTGTTTCAAATATGTGAAGTAAAATATAGGCATTTTATTACATTCAAGTATCAGAGTTAATATCTTAATACCAGAGTTAATACCTCATTGAGATGGGGTCTGGGAACCACACATTCATTTTCTTGTATTTGAGACGTGGTTTACGAATGCCCATAGCTGTTTATTGGACGCTACGAATGCCTATCAAATGTATGTTACGTAGCTCATAACCGCTTTGGTGTAGTCATCTTGCTGCTGCCCCCCCCCCCATTCTGTGATTGGTTCCTTCTTTGAGGTGAAAATCAGATCCATGGAATCCAGGCTGCCTAGCCGCATGGGAAATACCAGGATAACTAAAGTATATTTTTTATTGTAAATGTTTATTTTGGTGTTCCCAAAACACCTGTAACTACATGCATTTATTCTGTGAATGGGACTTGGGACAATATTGGTACTTTACACACTAAATGTCCATATGTTATTTCCACAGATTTTTATGGTCCTACTAGCTACCCCACATACCATTTCAGTTGCATGAAAATGACAAAGATACAAATACACCTTGTTTTATCCTTATTATGGTCATGACCTTTTGTTTTGGACACTTCACATTTTGGGACAACATTAACAAAGGATTATATTTCTAGAGAAAATACTGATTGATGGAAGGTGTGTCACAATAAAGGAGTTTTGAGACGGTCAATATCACTTTTTTGCATGTTTTATTTTCTGAAACGAGGGACTTCTATAAAACCAATGAGACTGTGGTACAAACTTTTAATGGTTGAATCATTACTTCTTGAACATGTATTTCATTCTACAAAGTTTGGTCAGGAATAATACTTTTTTATGATATGAATGTCCAAACATGGCCTCCAAAATAAGACCTTGAGAGTGTTAACAATCAAGGGCAAAAAGACTGAAAACAATAGAATTTAAAACATTTTTACAGGTTTTAGTTATGAAACCTAAACATTTTGTAGACAAAATTTGAGGAAAATCGAGTCGGTGCTGCAACCATTTTCCTGGATTTTCTCTGATTTGACACAGAATGACACAGATATTCTCCTTTTAAAATGAGAATAGTTGAATAACCTAAGACTTCATCACAAGTAAACTCCTCCCCAACATCTGGTGTATTTCTGCTTCAATATGAGCAAAACTATGGCCTACATTGCTTCCGTGTCAATACAAACCGTTAATCCGTACACCTCAGACGACACGTTTCATGCTGTCAAAATAGAGCTTTTTCCTCACAATTCTTTGGCCTCTTCATTTGGGGCCAGTGTGAACCACCATGCGCTTCTGAAGATTTGAGGAATGTTTATATGCTTTTTCACACTTAGTGTAGAACATGAGGCTTCTCTACAGTGTGTACACATGTACAGTTTAATATCTGTGGACCCGTCAAATGCTTTAGTATAAGTATAAGTATATAAACTCTTTTGATCCAGTGATGGAAATTTGGTCTCCGCATTTATCCCAATCCATGAATTAGTGAAACACACTCAGCACACAGTGAACACACCGTGAGGTGAAGCACATGCCAATCCCGACGCAGTGAGCTGCCTGCTACAGCGGCGCTTGGGGAGCAGTGAGGGGAGAGTTGACATTTGTGAAAAAGCTTTTCCGCATTGGACACATTTATAAGGCTTTTATCCAGTATGTGTAAGCATGTGGCGATTGAGATCTGTGGAGGTTAAATGCTTTTCCACACTGGGCACATTTATGAGGCTTCTATCTAATGTGTATGAGCATGTGTTTTTTAAGAGTTGAGAAGCGCGTAAAAGCTTTTCCACACTGGGCACATTCATGAGGCTTCTCTCCAGTGTGTATCAGCATGTGGGTTTTAAGATTTGAAATTTGTGCAAAAGGTTTTCCACACCTGACACATTTATAAAGCTTTTCTCCAGTATGTGTAAGCATGTGGCGATTGAGATCTGTGGTCGTTATAAATGCTTTTCCACACCGAGCACATTTATGAGGCTTCTCTCCAGTGTGTATGAGCATGTGTTTTTTATGAGTTGAGTAGTGTGTAAAAGCTTTTTCACACTGGGTACATTTATGAGGCTTTTCTCTAGTGTGTATTAGCATGTGGGTTTTAAGATTTGAAATTTGTGCAAAAGCTTTTCCACACCTGACACATTTATAAAGCTTTTCTCCAGTATGTATAAGCATGTGGCGATTGAGATTTGTGGGGGTTATAAATGCTTTTCCACACTGAGCACATTTATGAGGCTTCTCTCCTGCGTGTGTGAGCATGTGTCTTTTAAGAGTGGAGAAGTGTGTAAAAGCTTTTTCACAGTGGGTACATTGATGAGGCCTTTCTCCAGTGTGTGTTAGCATGTGGGTTTTAAGAGATGAACACTGAGAAAAGGTTTTTCCACACTGGTCACATTTATGAAGCTTTTCTCCAGTATGTGTAAGCATGTGGCGATTGAGACCTGTGGAGGTTATAAATGCTTTTCCACACTGGGCACATTCATGAGGCCTTTCTCCAGTGTGTTTTAGCATGTGGGTTTTAAGAGATGAACTCTGATAAAAGGTTTTTTCACACTGGACACATTTATGACGTTTCTCTCCTGTATGTATTAGCATGTGGTTTTTAAGAGCTGCTTTTTGTGTGAATGCTTTTCCACACTGGGTACATTTATGAGGCCTTTCTCCAGTGTGTTTTAGCATGTGGGTTTTAAGAGATGAACTATGAAAAAAGGTTTTTTCACACTGGACGCATTTATGACGTTTCTCTCCTGTATGTATTAGCATGTGGTTTTTTAAGAGCTGCTTTTTTGTGTGAATGCTTTTCCACACTGGGTACATTTATGAGGCGTTTCTCCAGTGTGTTTTAGCATGTGGGTTTTAAGAGATGAACTATGAAAAAAGGTTTTTTCACACTGGACGCATTTATGACGTTTCTCTCCTGTATGTATTAGCATGTGGTTTTTAAGAGCTGCTTTTTGTGTGAATGCTTTTCCACACTGGTTACATGTATGGCTAAGCATGTAGCGGTTGACTAGTGAGGGTGTTGTGAATGCTTTTTCACAATGAGAATATTTATGTGGCTTTTTGCAAGACCTCTCTTGTTCGTTCACTCTAACTGAGTGTGTTTGCTGGTGTTTGTCAAGTTCTCTCAGGGCTGTGAAACTCTTCCTGCAGACTGTGCAGTGGTGCAGCCTTCCTTTGAGCTGCAGGTTGAGTTCATCATTCTGTCCATGGATCTTCTGTGCCATTACATGTGGATGTTCTGATACGCCTGGAAGAGTTACCATAGAGACTTAGAATGACGATAGATGTTCCACATTCTAGATTAGATACTGACGAGGAAATATCTAACTTCAAATAGAATTTAAATGCAGAAGTATAATCACTAGTTATGACTTAAACATTACAAGAAAGAGAGGGTCAGTGAACAGATAGGACATTTTACTTATGGGTCTGCATCATGGCCCAGTTGTTGAAAAGTAATCAAGTTTTGGGGGGTTTGATCACATCTGATTTGATAAAATTTTCGGCATGCGCTCAGGGTTGAAATTAATTGGACACCCCTCCAAAAAGAAGGATAATCCTGATTCCATTAAAAGAGTGAAATCAGACTGGTTTTCTGGATGAATTTGGTCAAATAATATAACTTTTTTTTCCTGCCTAGGTAGATTAACTAGATGAGCAATAGTGCCATCTATCCATATAGATTGCAATCCACCCATTGACTTGTATATACAAATTAGCATCAGAAAGATTTTGAGGAGGAATATCTCTCTGGTATTTATATCTCTCAATGAGATTTATTTAAGAATAAGAGTGTGTAATTTCAATTAGTAAAAAAGTTTAATTTATATATTCATGTTTTTTGCCAATCCTCGTTGAGTTTCCGTTGATATCTGGTGCAAGACAGGAAATAATTTAAAGGAATCTAGTTACAAACTTCTAGTGACCGTACAAGATTCCTAGTCGTTGAAAAATCGTAGATATTTACTCAAACTAGTTTGATGGGAGCACTCTCTGACGACCGAACAGAAGAGCTGATCAGATGATGCAACATTCCAGACATAGTTTGCTGAATGTGACAAAAAATGTATGGGCTTGAAATTGAGTAAAATCATTGACTGCACCTTTAATAAACATGCAAAAACAACACTAATATCTTATAGCCTTATACAGGGCCTAAAGCTGTTACTCCGTTACGTTAGAATTAACTTTCTTCTCTGAACAAGAACTGTATGCCTAAAATGCATGTCTGGTATAGTGCCACCATCTCGCAACAGCTGGATTGACTATTTCACTGGTCTTACCTCTTACCATTTCTAAAAGATTCCTCAAACTCATTTCACTGTTGGTGTATGAACTTGCAGGTGTCCTGAATTTATATTATGATGGGATGGGGTGTATGTAAATCTAATGTGAAATCTACATCCCATGCACGAAAACTCATGAAATTACACATCCCTCACAGTCACTCAGGGACAGATGTATAAAACTAGCAGAAACAAACAGCACACACATTAAGCGCTTGACAAACGCACCACATGAGTGAGTGCATTATTGGATTCCGAATAGTCATGTGCCGCTTGCGGCTATATTTCCTTGTTGCACTTTTAACCCAAAACAAAGACAAATTTCTATACAATCCCAGAGAAAATCAAAACAAAATTAAGCCAAAAAATCTTTTTAAACAATTTCTTTTCTATTTAGAATGTCATTTGGAGTTTGTTTTTAAATATGGAAAAAGATTCAATGAAAATTGTAAATCATAAAAACGTAAAAAGAAAAAGTAATGACCCAGATTAATGAGACACTTAAGCTCGATTAACCTGACAATAGCCAGATGAATGTCGTTCCGCTTTAGCTCTTCTAGCTTCACTCACATCCATCTGGGACCTCTTCCATTGAGAGTGATTTCTGCAACCGACTTTTATGGTTCAGCCAATCAGGACGCAGGGCGGAGTTTCATAGATGTGACATAGCGTAGAAGCGACTGTGAGACTGTTATTAGCGTCACGGGTTGGCTTCGATGTGAGTGGTTGAAGTAGCACGTCAATAGATGACGGACAAGTGGCTTATTCAATCATATGCAAGCATTTTTTGATTAGGCCCAGCCTTCTGAAGCATCACTTCAATGGATTGCTTCCAGATGGATGAGTGGAGCTAGGCGGAACGAAATTCATCTGGCTATTGTCAGGTTAAAGCTCGATAGCTTATAAAAGAAAATCATGAGGACAAAGAGGAGGTTAGAGTAGATTGTGGATTTATCCGGTTTCCATTACTGATCAGTTATAAACTGAGAGAGGTATCCGGTATCTGGTGATTTTTCCTATGGGAAAATAACATGGGGATTTTGAATTATCGCACCTGTTAAACTCTCGTGGGGATGTCTAAAGTCCCCCATTCTGTGATTGGTTCCTTCGTTGATGTGGAAATCAGATCCATGGAATCCAGGCTGCCTAGCCGCATGGGAAATCCCAGGATAACTAAAACTTTTTTTTTTTTTTTATTGTAAATGTTTATTTTGGTGTTCCCAAAACACCTGTAACTACATGCATTTATTCTGTGAATGGGACTTGGGACAATATTGGTACTTTACACACTAAATGTCCATATGTTATTTCCACATAGATTTTTATGGTCCTACTAGCTACCCCACATACCATTTCAGTTGCATAAAAATGACAAAAATACAAATACACTTTGTTTCATCCTTATTATTGTTATGACCTTTTGTTTTGGAGACTTCACATTTTGGGACAACATTAACAAAGGATTATATTTCTAGAGAAAATACTGATTGATGGAAGGTGTGTCACAATAAAGGAGTTTTGAGACGGTCAATATCACTTTTTTGCATGTTTTTT
This sequence comes from Alosa alosa, assembly GCF_017589495.1. NCBI lineage: Eukaryota > Metazoa > Chordata > Actinopteri > Clupeiformes > Clupeidae > Alosa > Alosa alosa. The sequence goes on along the minus strand of NC_063195.1, from coordinate 6,821,835 downwards.
TTCTGAAACGAGGGACTTCTATAAAACCAATGAGACTGTGGTACAAACTTTTAATGGTTGAATCGTACTGCGAACATGTATTTCATTCTACAAAGTTTGGTCAGGAATAATACTTTTTTTATGATATGAATGTCCAAACATGGCCTCCAAAATAAGACCTTGAGAGTGTAAACAATCAAGGGCAAAAAGACTGAAAACAATAGAATTTAAAACATTTTTACAGGTTTTAGTTATGAAACCTAAACATTGTGTAGACAAACTTTGAGGAAAATCGAGTCGGTGCTGCAACCATTTTCCTGGATTTTCTCTGATTTGACACGGAATGACACAGATATTCTCCTTTTAAAATGAGAATAGTTGAATAACCTAAGACTTCATCACAAGTAAACTTGTAACCCCCCCCAAACATCTGGTGTATTTCTGCTTCAATTTGAGCAAAACTCTGGCCTACATTGCTTCCGTGTCATTACAAACCGTTAATCCGTACACCTCAGACGACACGTTTCATGCTGTCAAAATAGAGCTTTTTCCTCACAATTCTTTGGCCTCTTCATTTGGGGCCAGTGTGAACCACCATGCGCTTCTGAAGATTTGAGGAATGTTTATATGCTTTTTCACACTTAGTGTAGAACATGAGGCTTCTCTAGAGTGTGTACACATGTACAGTTTAATATCTGTGGACCCGTCAAATGCTTTAATATAAGTATAAGTATATAAACTCTTTTGATCCAGTGATGGAAATTTGGTCTCCGCATTTATCCCAATCCATGAATTAGTGAAACACACTCAGCACACAGTGAACACACCGTGAGGTGAAGCACATGCCAATCCCGACGCAGTGAGCTGCCTGCTACAGCGGCGCTTGAGGAGCAGTGAGGGGAGAGTTGACATTTGTGAAAAAGCTTTTCCGCATTGGACACATTTATAAGGCTTTTATCCAGTATGTGTAAGCATGTGGTGATTGAGATCTGTGGAGGTTAAATGCTTTTCCACACTGGGCACATTTATGAGGCTTCTATCTAATGTGTATGAGCATGTGTTTTTTAAGAGTTGAGAAGCGCGTAAAAGCTTTTCCACACTGGGCACATTCATGAGGCTTCTCTCCAGTGTGTATCAGCATGTGGGTTTTAAGATGTGAAATTTGTGCAAAAGGTTTTCCACACTGGACACATTTATAAAGCTTTTCTCCAGTATGTGTAAGCATGTGGCGATTGAGATCTTTGGTCATTATAAATGCTTTTCCACACCGAGCACATTTATGAGGCTTCTCTCCAGTGTGTATGAGCATGTGTTTTTTATGAGTTGAGTAGTGTGTAAAAGCTTTTTCACACTGGGTACATTTATGAGGCTTTTCTCTAGTGTGTATTAGCATGTGGGTTTTAAGATTTGAAATTTGTGCAAAAAGTTTTCCACACCTGACACATATATAAAGCTTTTCTCCAGTATGTATAAGCATGTGGCGATTGAGATTTGTGGGGGTTATAAATGCTTTTCCACACTGAGCACATTTATGAGGCTTCTCTCCTGCGTGTGTGAGCATGTGTCTTTTAAGAGTGGAGAAGTGTGTAAAAGCTTTTTCACAGTGGGTACATTGATGAGGCCTTTCTCCAGTGTGTTTTAGCATGTGGGTTTTAAGAGATGAACTACGAAAAAAGTTTTTTTCACACTGGACGCATTTATGACGTTTCTCTCCTGTATGTATTAGCATGTGGTTTTTAAGAGCTGCTTTTTGTGTGAATGCTTTTCCACACTGGGTACATTTATGAGGTGTTTCTCCAGTGTGTTTTAGCATGTGGGTTTTAAGAGATGAACTATGAAAAAAGGTTTTTTCACACTGGACGCATTTATGACGTTTCTCTCCTGTATGTATTAGCATGTGGTTTTTAAGAGCTGCTTTTTGTGTGAATGCTTTTCCACACTGGTTACATGTATGGCTAAGCATGTAGCGGTTGACTAGTGAGGGTGTTGTGAATGCTTTTTCACAATGAGAATATTTATGTGGCTTTTTGCAAGACCTCTCTTGTTCGTTCACTCTAACTGAGTGTGTTTGCTGGTGTTTGTCAAGTTCTCTCAGGGCTGTGAAACTCTTCCTGCAGACTGTGCAGTGGTGCAGCCTTCCTTTGAGCTGCAGGTTGAGTTCATCATTCTGTCCATGGATCTTCTGTGCCATTACATGTGGATGTTCTGATACGCCTGGAAGAGTTACCATAGAGACTTAGAATGACGATAGATGTTCCACATTCTAGATTAGATACTGACGAGGAAATATCTAACTTCAAATAGAATTTAAATGCAGAAGTATAATCACTAGTTATGACTTAAACATTACAAGAAAGAGAGGGTCAGTGAACAGATAGGACATTTTACTTATGGGTCTGCATCATGGTCCAGTTGTTGAAAAGTAATCAAGTTTTGGGGGGTTTGATCACATCTGATTTGATCAAATTTTCGGCATGCGCTCAGGGTTGAAATTAATTGGACACCCCTCCAAAAAGAAGGATAATCCTGATTCCAGTAAAAGAGTGAAATCAGACTGGTTTTCTGGATGAATTTGGTCAAATAATATAACTTTTATTTCCTGCCTAGGTAGATTAACTAGATGAGCAATAGTGCCATCTATCCATATAGACTGCAATCCACCCATTGACTTGTATATAAAAATTAGCATCAAAAGGATTTTGAGGAGGAATATCTCTCTGGTATTTATATCTCTTAATGAGATTTATTTAAGAATAAGAGTGTGTAATTTCAATTAGTAAAAAAGTTTAATCTATATATTCATGTTTTTTGTCAATCCTCGTTGAGTTCCCGTTAATTTCTGGTGCAAGACAGGAAATAATTTAAAGGAATCTAGTTACAGACTTCTAGTGACCGTACAAGATTCCTAGTTGTTGAAAAATCACAGATATTTACTCAAACTAGTTTGATGGGAGCACTCTCTGACGACCGATCAGAAGAGCTGATCAGATGATGCAACATTCCAGACATAGTTTGCTGAATGTGACAAAAAATGTATGGGCTTGAAATTGAGTAAAATCATTGACTGCACCTTTAATAAACATGCAAAAACAACACTAATATCTTATAGCCTTATACAGGGCCTAAAGCTGTTACTCCGTTACGTTAGAATTAACTTTCTTCTCTGAACAAGAACTGTATGCCTAAAATGCATGTCTGGTATAGTGCCACCATCTCGCAACAGCTGGATTGACTATTTCACTGGTCTTACCTCTTACCATTTCTAAAAGTTTCCTCAAACTCATTTCACAGTTGGTGTATGAACTTGCAGGTGTCCTGAATTTATATTATGATGGGATGGGGTGTATGTAAATCTAATGTGAAATCTACATCCCATGCACGAAAACTCATGAAATTACACATCCCTCACAGTCACTCAGGGATAGAGATGTATAAAACTAGCAGAAACAAACAGCACACACATTAAGCGTTTGACAAACGCATCACATTGAGTGAGTGCATTATTGGATTCCGAATAGTCATGTGCCGCTTGCGGCTATATTTCCTTGTTGCACTTTTAACCCAAAACAAAGACAAATTTCTATACAATCCCAGAGAAAATCAAAACAAAATTAAGCCAAAAAATCTTTTTAAACAATTTCTTTTCTATTTAGAATGTCATTTGGAGTTTGTTTTTAAATATGGAAAAAGATTCAATGAAAATTGTAAATCATAAAAACGTAAAAAGAAAAAGTAATGACCCAGATTAATGAGACACTTAAGCTCGATTAACCTGACAATAGCCAGATGAATGTCGTTCCGCTTAGCTCCGCCTAGCTTCACTCACATCCATCTGGGACCTCTTCCATTGAGAGTGATTTCTGCAACCGACTTTATGGTTCAGCCAATCAGGGCGCAGGAGGGGAGTTTCATAGATGTGACATAAGCGTAGAAGCGACTGTGAGACTGTTATTAGAGTCACGGGTTGGCTTCGATGTGAGTGGTTGAAGTAGCACGTCAATAGATGACGGACAAGTGGCTTATTCAATCATATGCAAGCATTTTTTGATTAGGCCCAGCCTTCTGAAGCATCACTTCAATGGATCGCTTCCAGATGGATGAGTGGAGCTAGGCGGAACGAAATTCATCTGGCTATTGTCAGGTTAAAGCTCGATAGCTTATAAAAGAAAATCATGAGGACAACAAAGAGGAGGTTAGAGTAGATTGTGGATTTATCCGGTTTCCATTACTGATCAGTTATAAACTGAGAGAGGTATCCGGTATCTGGTGATTTTTCCTATGGGAAAATAACATGGGGATTTTGAATTATCGCACCTGTTAAACTCTCGGGGATGTAGGGGATGCATAAAGTCCCCCATTCTGTGATTGGTTCCTTCGTTGATGTGGAAATCAGATCCATGGAATCCAGGCTGCCTAGCCGCATGGGAAAACCCAGGATAACTAAAACCTTTTTTTTTTTATTGTAAATGTTTATTTTGGTGTTCCCAAAACACCTGTAACTACATGCATTTATTCTGTGAATGGGACTTGGGACAATATTGGTACTTTACACACTAAATGTCCATATGTTATTTCCACAGATTTTTATGGTCCTACTAGCTACCCCACATACCATTTCAGTTGCATGAAAATGACAAAGATACAAATACACCTTGTTTCATCCTTATTATGGTCATGACCTTTTGTTTTGGACACTTCACATTTTGGGACAACATTAACAAAGGATTATATTTCTAGAGAAAATACTGATTGATGGAAGGTGTGTCACAATAAAGGAGTTTTGAGACGGTCAATATCACTTTTTTGCATGTTTTTTTTCTGAAACGAGGGACTTCTATAAAACCAATGAGACTGTGGTACAAACTTTTAATGGTTGAATCGTGCGAACATGTCTTTCATTCTACAAAGTTTGGTCAGGAATAATAATTTTTTTATGATATGAATGTCCAAACATGGCCTCCAAAATAAGACCTTGAGAGAGTGTAAACAATCAAGAGCAAAAAGACTGAAAACAATGGAATTTAAAACATTTTTACAGGTTTTAGTTATGGAACCTAAACATTGTGTAGACAAACTTTGAGGAAAATCGAGTCGGTGCTGCAACCATTTTCCTGGATTTTCTCCGATTTGACACGGAATGACACAGATATTCTCCTTCAAAATCAGATTGGTGAATAACCTAAGACTTCATCACAAGTAAACTTGTAACCCCCCCCCAAACATCTGGTGTATTTCTGCTTCAATTTGAGCAAAACTCTGGCCTACATTGCTTCCGTGTCATTACAAACCGTTAATCCGTACACCTCAGACGACACGTTTCATGCTGTCAAAATAGAGCTTTTTCCTCACAATTCTTTGGCCTCTTCATGTAGGACCAGTGTAAACCACCATGCGCTTTTGAAGGTTTGAGTAATGTTGATATGCTTTTTCACACTTAGAAGTATAAGTATATACTCTTTTGATCCCGTGAGGGAAATTTGGTCTCCGCATTTATCCCAATCTGTGAATTAGTGAAACACACTCAGCACACAGTGAACACACCATGAGGTGAAGCACATGCTAATCCCGACGCAGTGAGCTGCCTGCTACAGCGGCGCTTGGGGAGCAGTGAGGGGAGAGTTGACATTTGTGAAAAAGCTTTTCCGCATTGGACACATTTATAAGGCTTTTATCCAGTATGTGTAAGCATGTGGCGATTTAGATCTGTGGTCGTTATAAATGCTTTTCCACACTGGGCACATTTATGAGGCTTCTCTCTAATAGGGCTGCACAGTCCCGCCCACAGCCGATGCCGATGGAAGTAAAAATCCAATGCAATTTCTCCATTAACAATTGCGGTATAAGCCATAAAAACTTAACTGCACATTGTAGACTTAAAACCAGCTACGGCTGTACTAAGTGATTGTATACAGTATGCTCATATAGACGCCAAGAGTTCATGGGGCACTAACCTCGTTTTGAGATAAATGGCGCAATCTCTTGAATAAGTACTTCATTACCCACAATCCGGCAATCCCACAGTGATGCCTCTGATTGGTGGAAAGGCCGTTATGGTCATAGTTTGAAACTTTCTCAGCAGAAATCATTGACAAAGATGGTATTTTACTGCCTATGGCGAAAATCTTAAATGTGGTTTAAAACTTTCTTGACGAATATTGGTACTTGTATCAACAAGGATTGTGGTTTATACATCACACAAACTTAGTCAGGACACTCAAACACTCAAACTTTTCAGGTAGCTGACAGGCTAACCTTTAGCATTTCCGTCATTACATAATACAGCTAACATTAGCCTACATGCTGCAACACGGGTATGAAATATGTTTTAGTCAGTGTCCAAAGGGGTGAAAGCCACTTTAAATCGGGTCACATTATTGACTGTTGAGCGTCATTGAGTGTCACTGTTTAGTGTAATTCACGGCAAATTAATAAACTGAATATGGTGGTCCAAGAGCAGAACATGCACCGGTCCATGCATCAGCCCTACTGAGCAGTACAGCATAGGATGACGGTCAAGTACAAAGCAATGTACCATGTTGCTAACGTTAACGTTAACCGCTTTCACACACACGATATAAAATACACGATGATAAATATAAAATTCAATATCAAAACACTATTATTTACACGATTACTCCTGAAATAACTGCTATTAACTGCACATTCACTACATAAAAAATCACTGTTTGGAGGAAAGGGTTCCCGTGCGGTCACTGGTTGGAAGACGTTCAAATGGCAATATTCGTGCCGTTTCGTCCTTGTTTATATTCAGTGAGGCGTGGTGGTTTATGGGATGAGTAGTTTCTTCGCTCGGAAAGAAAATATGTACAGAGTCTTGTACCTTTGATTTTTTTGGATTTTCTCTTCGTTTTTTCACTCGAAATGATATGTTGTATGCTTATGAGTTATGCCATAGCTGCTTAGCCTAAGACATGCTGTAAAACTCTTTACATACGGATTTTTCCAAAACGTCAATGGGACAAATGAATGGGAATCTTACTTCCGGCACCTAACCACATTTTGGCTGTGGGCGGGACTGTGCAGCCCTATGTGTATGAGCATGTGTTTTTTAAGATTTGTGGAGCGTGTAAAAACCTTTCCACACTGTGCACATTCATGAGGCTTCTCTCCAGTGTGTATCAGCATGTGGGTTTTAAGATTTGAAATTTGTGCAAAAGATTTTCCACACTGGTCACATTTATAAAGCTTTTCTCCAGTATGTGTAAGCATGTGGCGATTGAGATCTGTGATGGTTATAAATGCTTTTCCACACTGGGCACATTTACGAGCCCTTTCTCCAGTGTGTTTTAGCATGTGGGTTTTAAGAGATGAACACTGAGAAAAGGTTTTTCCACACTGGTCACATTTATGAAGCTTCTCTCCAGTATGTGTAAGCATGTGGCGATTGAGATCTGTGGAGGTAATAAATGCTTTTCCACACTGGGCACATTTATGAGGCCTTTCTCCAGTGTGTTTTAGCATGTGGGTTTTAAGAGATGAACACTGAGAAAAGGTTTTTCCACACTGGTCACATTTATGAAGCTTTTCTCCAGTATGTGTAAGCATGTGGCGATTGAGATCTGTGGAGGTTATAAATGCTTTTCCACACTGGGCACATTTATGACGCCTGTCTCCGGTGTGTTTTAGCATGTGGGTTTTAAGAGATGAACTATGAAAAAAGGTTTTTTCACACTGGACGCATTTATGACGTTTCTCTCCTGTATGTATTAGCATGTGGTTTTTAAGAGCTGCTTTTTGTGTGAATGCTTTTCCACACTGGGCACATTTATGAGGCCTTTCTCCAGTGTGTTTTAGCATGTGGGTTTTAAGAGATGAACTATGAGAAAAGGTTTTTTTTTCACACTGGCCGCATTTATGACGTTTCTCTCCTGTATGTATTAGCATGTGGTTTTTAAGAGTTGCTTTTTGTGTGAATGCTTTTCCACACTGGTTACATGTATGGCTAAGCATGTAGCGGTTGACTATTGAGGGTGTTGTGAATGCTTTTTCACAATGAGAATATTTATGTGGCTTTTTGCAAGACCTCTCTTTTTCGTTCACTCTAACTGAGTGTGTTTGCTGGTGTTTGTCAAGTTCTCTCAGGGCTGTGAAACTCTTCCTGCAGACTGTGCAGTGGTGCAGCCTTCCTTTGAGCTGCAGGTTGAGTTCATCATTCTGTCCATGGATCTTCTGTGCCATTACATGTGGATGTTCTGATACGCCTGGAAGAGTTACCATAGAGACTTAGAATGACGATAGATGTTCCACATTCTAGATTAGATACTGACGAAGAAATATCTAACTTCAAATAGAATTTAAATGCAGAAGTATAATCACTAGTTATGACTTGAACATTACAAGAAAGAGAGGGTCAGTGAACAAATAGGACATTTTACTTATGGGTCTGCATCATGGCCCAGTTGTTGAAAAGTAATCAAGTTTAGGGGGGCTTGATCACATCTGATTCGATCAAATTTTCGGCATGCGCTCAGGGTTGAAAGTAATTGGACACCCCTCCAAAAAGAAGGATAATCCTAATTCCAGTAAAAGAGTGAAATCAGACTGGTTTTCAAACTTTTTTTTCCTGCCCAGGTAGATTAACTAGATGAGCAATAGTGCCATCTATCCATATAAATTGCAATCCACCCATTGACTTGTATATAAACATTAGCATCAAAAAGATTTTGAGGAGGAATATCTCTCTGGTATTTATTTAAGAATAAGTGTGTATGATTTAAATTAGTAAAAAAGTTTAATCTATATATTCATGTTTTTTGCCAATCCTCGTTGAGTTCCCGTTGATATCTGGTGCAAGACAGGAAATAATTTAAAGGAATCTAGTTACAGACTTCTAGTGACCGTACAAGATTCCTAGTCGTTGAAAAATCGTAGATATTTACTCAAACTAGTTTGATGGGAGCACTCTCTGACGACCGAACAGAAGAGCTGATCAGATGATGCAACATTCCAGACATAGTTTGCTGAATGTGACAAAAAGAATGTATGGGCTTGAAATTAAGTAAAATCATTGACTGCACCTTTAATAAACATGCAAAAACAACACTAATATCTTATAGCCTTATACAGGGCCTAAAGCTGTTCTCCGTTACGTTAGAATTAACGTTCTTCTCTGAACAAGAACTGCATGCCTAAAATGCATGTCTGGTATAGTGCCACCATCTCGCAACAGCTGGATTGACTATTTCACTGATCTTACCGCTACCATTTCTAAAAGTTTCCTCAAACTCATTTCACAGTTGGTGTATGAACTTGCTGTTGTCCTGAATTTATATTATGATGGGATGGGGTGTATGGAAATGTAATGTGAAATATACATCCCATGCACGAAAACTCATGAAATTACACATCCCTCACAGTCACTCAGGGACAGATGTATAAAACTAGCAGAAACAAACAGCACACACATTAAGCGCTTGACAAATGCACCACATGAGTGAGTGCATTATTGGATTCCGAATTGTCATGTGCCGCTTGCGGCTATATTTCCTTGTTGCACTTTTAACCCAAAACAAAGACAAATTTCTATACAATCCCAGAGAAAATCAAAACAAAATTAAGTCAAAAACGTAATTATTAGTCATTTATTTTCTATTTAGAATGTCATTTGGAGTTTGTTTTTAAATACGGAAAAAGCTTCGATGAAAATGACACTTAAGCTTAATAGCTTAACTTATAAAAGAAAATCATGAGGACAACAAAGAGGAGGTTAGAGTAGATTGTGGATTTATCCGGTTCCCATTACTGATCAGTTATAAACGGAGATCGGTATCCGGTATCTGGCGATTTTTCTATGGTAAAATACCATGTGGATTTTGAATTATCGCACCTGTTAAACTCTCGTGGGGATGTCTAAAGTCTGAAATGCATACGTTTTCCTGAACACACTTTTGTCCTCTGCCCTCGAGTGGATAATGTGATCTCCGGTACCTGAAGGCGGCACACTTACATTTTTGCTACCCCAGAGCTAACTTGCTAACTAACTTAATCACAGTATCCACTCGAAGGCAGAGGACAAATGTGTGTAGAGCAAAACGTTTGCAGTTCCGATTTCTTCATGCCCGCGAGAGTTTAGCAAGTGTGATAATTCCCAATCCCGGCTCGCGATCTAATGTCAAAATAATAATGTAAATCGGCCCTTGAGAGTATTTTTTAATTGCGACAAACAACACTGACTAAAATAGAAGATAGATCCATGTATGGTGACAACTCATGTGTACTCTCCTTCACTAGTTGCTGGACATCTAGAACTTCGATTCAAGCCCAAATTCACTGCACAAAGTTTTCAGGAAATACTTGTATTAAACGCGAGAAACACCAAGACGTGCATTTGTTTGTAATGACGCGGAAGCTATGGAGGCCATAGTTTTGCACAAATTGAAGCAGAAATAGGCCTACACCAAATGTTGAAAAAACGTTCACATGTGTTGAAGTCTTGGGTAGGCCATGTTATTCACCTATTCTGATTCTGAAGGAGAATATCCATCCAACACTGACATGGCCCTCCAATCAGATGACGTTGGCAGCAGTGGCCCCCAGCTCATTTTAGTTTGAGACCCCTGCTCTAGAGTCACAAAACTCAGTGCAAGACACCGATATATTTAGCTGTGTGTGAGAGGACTTACTTTCCAGCAGATGTTCATGTTGTTCCTCCTCTTCCTCCTCCTCTTCCTCCTCCTCTTTCTTCACTTCAGTCTTCACTGTTGTCTGTAGCATTTCATTGTAAGTAGACTCTGGTGTCTCTGTGACGTCTGTTTCAGATTTACAATGCAGCTCTGCAAAGGGCTTTTCTTCTTCTTCATCTTCACCTGGACATGCAATCATATGACCATATTCCTCCTCTTTTATATCTTCCTCTTTCACGATCACTCTCAGGTCAACCTGGTGTGTTTCAGCACAGCTAGAACTAAATGGAAGTCCGAGATCCATGTTGCTAGTAATACAAAGATGAGCCCGTACACAGTTTTCAATTTCCTGTAGTCAGAGAAACAGAATAAAGACAAAATAGAAAGGCTAAGTTGGGTTTTCTTTCTTTTTTAATTAATAGAAAGCAACTTTCAATAAATTAATGGTTAACAAATGATGTGTGCTGCTAGCCAGGGAATACCCAAATGAACCTTTGGTAAACTTGGGATTCACTCTGCAGGTCTGTCTGGCTAACTGTACAGTGTTTCCTATACATTGACTAATCTGTGGCGGGACGCCATGAAATCAAAACCGTCCTGCCACACATTAATGTTCTATGTTAAATTAAAGATAAGATAAAATCCTTTCATTGGGCTGTGCTTTTTACACACACAGCCTTTCCTTGCCCCGCCCCGCTCTTTCGTAACGAACCCGCTGCCCCTCCTCTGCATGTGCATTTAACAAAACATTAACGATTGTTGAAGGATTGTTGTTGCCACAGAAGCATTGCATAGAAGACGGCAGGCTAAATTGCTTAGTCTATACAACCACAGGTGGCACTGTGGTAACTCTATATATAAAACATATTTATCTCAATAGTGCATTTTGCCCATGTTCAGGGTGGAAAATAAAAAAGAAAGATTTGCATGAGTCAAGTCAAATTGGTGTTTTTAAAAAGAAGGGATCATGGAGAATAAAGAAAAAAATATTTAAAAAAAATATTTGTATATTCCCACAAAGTGTTTAGGTGCTCTAAAAATGAGAACCAGACAGATTTTTCCGACTTCTAACTTCTGCTGTTCAGACCCTGAAGGAATTTATGTTCTGTTCATTGCTTTTTGTGAGGGTGTTTCTACTTATCTCAATAGGGAACATGAATCAAGAGCCTATGTTGAGTACAAATATGTCTTCTGAAGGCCTAAACAGAGCCCAGCCAAAAACTCCAATAAAGTTTTGATCAGCTTTGAGGGACAACTGTGACCATGCAGGATCTTCCAGACCAAACGTGACGATTTTGCAATATATTATTCTTATTTATGTACCAGCAAGCATGGTTTAGTTCTTGCGCTATGGGCTTGTGAACTTTGACAAAAAAAGAGGCCGAACAAAACCGACAACCCCCTCCCCCCGTAATAACTGGCTGTATCTTGTTAAGTATTTATCTTACATAAAAGTAATTTTACTATTTGAGACCTAAGTGCGTGGGCCCTGGTTGAATTGACGTGGCCTTATTGAAAACAAAATTACTTTTGATACTAAATGATAGGCTATAAAAAATGTGTTTGTGTGTTGTGGGGGTTGGGGGGATGCGGCCCGCCGGCCAATTTTCAAAACCCAATGTGGCCCTTGAGCCAAAAGGTTTACCCACCCTGTTTTAAAGACAAAATCAGCTAATTACAGAAAATACTTTTATATGTTATTCCTCCTGTCGTATCGCCCATATCTGGGTACACAGAACAGCTCGCATGCTGCATAGCCAATATGGCGTTTTGCGCCACTGCACACCGGCACATAGCTAGCTGCTACAGCACCGCTGATGGAAAAACATTCTACGGGAAACACTGAAGCGAGGTTATTGGCTCAACCATAACTTCCAGGAGAAACTGCTGAAAGTTTGAATGCATGCAAGTTATTGCTGTGTTGAGATCACCGGTCCTTAGTTACCTGGGATGTTTGGCTAACTAGCTCTTGTCTACTGTTTGTGACAAAAACACATACCTTCCTCCGGCAAGTTCGCTGCTCCATCAACTTGATCTGCTGATTTGGTGTTTGTCTGATTAGACGTGGAACCGTGCTTGTCTTCGACTCCGCAACATGTCTTGAACCAACATCTATGAACGTTCGCGTTCCTGTAAACTTTCCTGCTCGCGACTTGAGCCCCGTGATTCTAGCGAAAATAGAATATTCATAGCAGCTACCCGATATCCGTGTTAGCAAAGGCAGTTAAAAGCATGCTAGTATTGTTTTCAAAATAAAAGTCCTCCTAACCCTATAACATAAACCTATGTGAAATAAATTATTTATTAGAAAATGATTGGTTAAATATTTTCAATAGTACAGTACAATAGGACCAATAGTACAGCCTTTATTGATAAAATAATAATAATAAACACACACATATATATATATATATATATATATATATATAATATATGGTTGCCTTGCTAAGTGCCTTGCTCAAGGGCACTTCAGCCGTGCCTGCTGGTCGGGGTTCGAACAGGCAACCCTCCGGTTACAAGTCCGAAGTGCTAACCAGTAGGCCATGGCTGCCCAAAATATATTCTTCCAATCTATTCTGCCCAGTTCAGTGCCCAGCCTACTCCATTCAAACTTAGCTATGTATACTGTATCATTGAGAAACCCACAATCAAACAATATCACAATATCAATCCCACAATATCAATCAATATCAATAAAAATTGCAGTTGTGTTGTTTTGGAGTAAAGACAAATCAAGTACAGTACCCTATTACAGTACTGAAATTACTTGGAAAACCAAAAACAAAATGTCTGCATGAAATCATGTATTGAACAATTTACAGCTCAAATAGCCTAGATGCATGCTTAGCATTTTGTGATCATTGAGTCTGCTTTCACAAACTCTTAGTCAGCTGTATATCCTCTGATTTTAAAGGAACACCAGGCAACGTTTTCGTGTTAATTACTCATCTTCGTAAGTCGGTTTATGGTTAAATGACTCATTAAAGGGTGAATGAAGACTCTCTCGCCCGCCCCTACTGCCTGTAGGAAGAATATCGCGCTTGCAAGTTCAGTGTATCGTACCCGCTGACCGAAGCAGGATCAGTTTACATCCTGCATCCACAGCACAGAGTCAGGCTAACAAAACGTGTTGTTGCAAACGTGTGTATAATGGCAGGGCAGAGCCGGCGAAGAAGCAGCAAAAACCCTTGACGGAAGATGCAAAGAAAAGGAAAAGAGCTTCAGACTGAGCGAGGGGGAGTTTCGTAGAGAAAAAGCATCAGGCTTGCCTGGTGTCCCTTTAATATTTACCAATATCTAGGCGATATTTGTTACATTTATTTAGAGGGCATGAAAATGCGCTCTACTGTTATCCGATTTCTTCTTATTTTTCTTCTATGTACTTGTGCGTTTAATTCAGCTTCAACCGTTAGACGTAGAAACTTCGTTCAAACTGTGTTGCGTAGGTCTTATCTAGGTGACTTCAGCTATGTACTTCAACTTTGTAACATTTATACTTTTTGAACTATTAATTAAAAACTACTAAAAATTTCCCCATAGACTTAACATTGGCGATTATGACATCACAGTAGAGCACTTAGAATCCTATGCCAAGTGTTCCGGCCACCTCCAGCAACTGTCTGTCTCAGGCTTTAAAGGTCCAGTATGTAGGAAATAATGGAAAATAAACTGTAACCATTCCAAAAATGATCACCATATATTGTCAGAGAGTAAGGAAACACGATGAATTGAAGTAATGGCTTATTTGACAACATTACTCTAACCCGTAAAACCCATGAAAAAATGAGTTCTGGGGCGGAATGTCTTGGAATTTTTCGTTTATGTTTTGAACGATTCATTCTAGAATAGCGTATTAATAATGGGCTAGCGCGTCCTCCTATTTGGGTTGCCAAATTAGCAAAGGCCAACTGTCAACAGCTGTCAGTTGTAGTCATGAACACCAACGAGAGGCAGGCAAATTTCCAAAATTTAAACAAGAAACAAATTAAGTGGACATCGGAGGAGCTTCCTGAGATGGTGGCGTCTTAGGTCAAAGCGAAGAATATCAAGTCTGACGTAGAGCTGGCCATATTTCTCCACAACAGGTAGCCTAGGCTAAACTTCATCTGCATCGCTAACTTCAGCTAAATATGTTACGTTGGTTAGAGAGGTATTTTTTGTTTTCACTGTTTCCGTAATGTTTTGATTTTGGCCTGCAGAACGTTCGGTAACAATCCTACAAATCGTACCTTTAAGCATACAATCTGGCTCTATTAAGACTACAGATCCTGTTTAACTGCTTCCTCTGCCCACACCTGTTTCAAAATAAAAGTCTCCACTACAATAATTCCCTATTAAATAATTTGACCATTTAAACTATCCAACTATTTAACTTTTCAACTATTCCAACTGTCAGTTATCATCAACTATGCATCTAGCCTACTATATTAAATCACCAACTACCTAGCAACCAATTTAGCAACCATTGAAATTAAGCATCTATGTCAGTTTCCATAGCAACCAACATGATTATACTAGCAAACCACTGTAGTAACTCCTTTATTTCTGATAGTAGCTACCATGGACACCCTAGCAACAACCTAGAAACGACTTCTAGTACCCTAGCAACAGCCTAGCAACCACATTCACAGTTAAAACCTAGCAACCAACATTAACTTAGCAACCAGCATAGCAACCACCATAACTACTCTAGCAACAGTCAGTTGTCATCAACTTTGACTCCCGTCAACTGTTTCCTCTGCCCACAACTGTTTCAAAGTAAAACTCCTCACTACAATAATTCCATTTTAAATAATTTAACCATTTTAACTATCCAACTATTTAACTGTTCAGCCTTTCAAACTGTCAGTTGTCATCAACTATGACTCCCGCCAACAGTTTCCTCTGCCCACAACTTCAACTTCAAAAAAAGTCCTCAATACAATAATTTGCTATAAAAAACTATTTAAACTATTTAACTATTCAACTGTTCGGCCATTCCAACTGTAAGCTGTCATCAATTATGGCTCCCCGCCAGCTTTTTTCTCTATCTGACCTCCATCTTTTTACTTAGATTATATTTTAGACAATATTCAACAATATTTCATTCAGCAGCCATTTTTGCATTTTCATGCACTCGTAATTCCCTGGAATTACATTTTCTAGTTTGTATTTGGCCTGTTATGAAATCATGTAGAAAAATGTTAACAGATTGTGAAACTTAAAGCCTAAATTTCATGCATGTTGAAATTTGCTGCAAATTCAAAACCGGATTACTCTGGAACGGTTAACTGTACATGGGACTGCTGTATTGTGTTCGGTCATGTGTTGAACGAAGGGTTCGTGAAGTATTCCACCGAGATGAATATGTAGGGAGATAGGCGCAGAACCTAGAATTTATTTACTTGTCTCGCGAACCCTTCACCACAGCAATTAGTGGCTAACATTGTTTAAAAGCTCTTTCATGTGATGTGATACTTGTGATGTCTGTGTGATGAGTAGGCTACTTTGCGAGTAGTTCAACTAAGAAGAATGAATTAATCTAGACGCACTTTCTTTCTTGCCGTCACTTTCTCCACTGCGTAAAAGACTAATTCTAAAACTGATAGTTCCGGTCCTTGACTGTGATTAGCTGAATCAAGTTCGATGCCATTGTAAAATGCAGCATAAACATACACCTAAACCACATTTCGTTCTAAATTACTGCGCTACCATAACTTGATACAAAAGTTAAAGTAGCTGCATCTTGACGTTGCTTGGCAACCATTCAGATAGAAATATATTTCTTGGCGGAAAAATGATTATCTAGGAATAACTCGCTATATTTCTAGTTGCTGTGTCTTTACTTTATGAAACTTTGCCAGGTATTTATTGTAACAGTTTTAGAAAAGCAATAAGCCACTCGAGGCCGTAGGTTACACTGATTCTTCAACAGCTAAGGGGGGTTTTAGGCACTCTACTAGCGCGTCGTGCCTAACAACGCCCCTTAGCTGTTGTAGAATCAGTGTAACCTACGGCCTCTCTGGGCTTATTGCTTAAATTAATTTGCGCTGTGAATGCTAAGATTATTTTGACAGGCCATAGGCTAATAAAATACGCTATTAGTCGGACGCAAAGCAGAATATTGAAAGAAGGGGGCACCAAGGCTACAGTGGCCTGTAAACCTCTGATCTTCAAAGGGGCATCACGGCCAACGCAAGGGGCAATGACGGCCATGGGCGTCGTGGCCGCCGTGAAATTCCTACCCTGCATCTATGTATATTTTTGTGTAATTATTCCACATTTAGTGTAGTCATTCCATATCAAAACCCCTGAAGTACATGCAAGCATGAAACTTGAAAGTGTTACCTTTCCTTTGAGACCAAGATTATGCTTCTACACAAAGGGGTTCATTATCATAAGCTTTACCTGGTGCTAGGTCTCAGTTGTGTTTCTAAGTCATATCAAGTGACCTAGAGGGCTGAAATGTGGTAAGTTCAGAGATGCTTGTTATCCAGCAGAAAGGAAAAAAAACAATATTCTAGTCTCTGTAACTGTGTCAGTACATCACACAGTTCTTTTCTCCAACTAACTACAGTGTCTCAGCTCACTCCCAGGTTAAGCATTTGATTAATTAACCTGTTGAGGAGTACGGTCACAAATATGTGATTAGAATGTTTGCGAACCGAGAGTTCCACATTATGATGTGACAATTACTCTCAGAGATTTTCCCCATAGACTGTATTGAGAACACTGAAACTATAGATCGTTTGCATAGAATTCTAGAAGGAAACAGGAAAATAATTCACTCCTCAACAGGTTAAGTGGGAACAGTGGCCTCTGAAGCAGGCGCTGCGCAATTTCAGGCAAAAACTTGAAATTGGTATTGAGGATGAATTAACCCTTAAAGGAGTACGGTCACACCGGTGTGACGGGAATGTTGGGAAATTAACGTTCTAAAGAATATCTGGGTTCATTGAATTCAACGTAGAATTTTAGAACCTTCAATGTTGCGGAAGTTAGAATGTTCAAAAACCTACACCTATTAACATTTTTCATGTGACGTATTCTAGGTTCTATAGCTTTGTTTACATCCAGCTGGTAGGCAAGGGACAAGTTGAACCCATTGAACATCGTTGTCTGCAGCTGCTTCTCAGTAGGCTACATCTTTGTATTTCAGCAATGTCAACATTTCAGGCATCAATAAAGGTGATGATGAAACGTTATCCCATTGTTCAATATTTGATAGCCTGTCACAGGAACGTTGTTTCACTAAAATCGCCCTGATTGGGTGCATTGATCTGTATCGATAACGTTATGGGAGAACCTGCATGTAGCCTAATGGTAGCCTAACTTTTTTTCTCTGTTCAAAACTCGGTTTACACAAAGACGATAGACTTTCTTAGAAGTTGTGAAATTTGACCAGAAAGGAACATGTCTTCCTTCTGAAAGTTGACACAAAATCAAACAATATTTGATCATTTAACTTCACCTGAACAGCGACAGGTTTTGGTAGGCAGTAGACTCAGGGCTAGTCCACACGTACGAAACCGATCTTTTTTTCCTCCGTCTTCCCTGAAACCGCATCAAGAATATTTGCGTCCAAACGGATCCATCTCAACACGACTCAACACGTTACTTCATACCCTAGGCCTATAGGTGGCACTGTTTCTTTACAGAAATTGACCAAAGTTTGTGCTTTACAAACAGACAGAATAGGCTATGACAAAATGGCTAGTGCAAGGAAACCAGAATTGTTTGTGTGGACTGATGGTGAACTTTCAACTGTAGTCAACTGTAAAACTAATAAACTTTATTTTACGGTTTGTGAAGGATGCAGTCCCGTCCTTTATTTGGCTAACGCAGGTAGGCCTACTAATCACCTTTACTTTCTTTGGTTGTAGGATAGTCCGTGATTCACATTAGTTTTGGCTATCACTGCAATTAGCTATCACTGCAATCTCCGTGTGGACGGGCGCTCAGCAGACGTTAAAACGGTAGCCTACTGTTATAGCCAGCGTCAGTCAGCATCATGTAACATTAATGGCGTTAAAGTCATGAATCCTGTAACATATTATATAAGCCTATAACAGTGATGGCTTATTCGAAGACGATCTGCATGGATATATAACCACCCAGAAAAACTCAGAATGTGAGTGATAAAGTTCATTAATTGTATGAAACGTTTTATTAGTTATCCGTTGCAGCATCGCCTATATTAGGCTGTTATGCTAGCTCAGCCTTTAAATATGTTGTTATTTTGGTCATGTGGACTTGATTAAACGGGTAAAGATAATTCATAAACTGCTTGTTTCTTACATGACTGACGCAGTAGCCTAGGTTCAACAGTGGTGTTTGAGGTTGCTGTGTTAAGTTGTTGTGTGTGATCGCTAAACAATTAGGATCAAATCAGTTTATTTTGACAGAGGGGGGTTAGCCTATGTGACCTAACGTTAGCCTAGGCTATAGCACATAAGCCATTCTGTTTTCATTTATTAGAATTTGTTGTGATTATATAATCAAATGACACTCATGATGACTTGAAATAGAAGGACAGAATCTAGGTGATTGATGTCCACAAGCACGAATTTCACAAGACAAATTAGAACAAACTGTTCGGTAAAAATAATCTTGCCATGTTTAAAATGCTGCACTTTTTCCCTTCATAGCTCATCTCTGGCAATTCATTTTTGGATGACTGCATAGTTGTATTTTAGCTTACGTCTTCATAGACAGTAGGCTACACCATTAGGCCATCTTGAGAATAAAAGACTTCACAGCTGCTAACGATCATCCTCCACAACCACGAGGCTAGGTAGGCTAAACGGTCGTTCGTCGCCTTTTTGCTTCTTATTGTAAAACCAACTGTTAGGGCCAACACAAGTGATCGGCATCCCAGTCAATATTTGATATTAAAATTTCAATTTTTAAGCTATTTGTAACTATGTGTAGCATATGCAACCCGACTGTTGTAGGCTTGCCTACCACTCTCTGCAGTGCCTTGCCTACCATTCTTGCCTACCACTCTAGTTGTAAACAAACGGTCACATGACATTATGACGTAGGTGCAAAACCTTAATAAAGGTGTGGAGGCTGCCTACTCTTCAATGTTTGACTGACTTGTTAATCACAAACAAGTAACTAATTTAATCACAAACAAGCCAATCTAACTAAATGTTTAGTGTAAATGTGTTGAGTTTGATATACTTGATATACTATCTTTCTCCCCACAGGCATGTATGTGGCAGTGCAAGGACCGCAAGACAGCAGTGTCATCCAGGGATGGATTACTGCATGGGCCGCCCAGGCCCAAGGGGTCAGGGGGCCCTGAAGCCCAAGCCTTTGCATGGAATCATTGCCTCAATATCAACAAATCAGGATGTAGGCTAAGAATCTGATTGAATTTAGTAATGGCCATCCCCAAAATGCACCAGAATACAGGAAATCACATCAAACAAATTAAAAAAATTCTGGGGGAGGATTAAATTCATTGATTGATGAACTGCTAACAGAATTGCATTATTTGATTAGCTTAGCATCAGTACCACTATCAAAGCAAGTCATTCAAGGTACCTTGGAGAACCACAATCTGTGTCTAGACCAGCAGGCCATTGAAGAACTGACTACTGCACTATTGTCTTTTAACCCATTGTTGAAAGCTGTAGCAAAGAATTGACCATTAGGTACTGCTTTTAAATGGGGAAAGTATTGTAACGATTGATGCAACACGCAGCTGTCCAATCAAAGGTTTATTAGCGGAAGCAGGAATCACACATACACCAGTATACCATTACAAAGGAAACACAAGGAAAGTCAATAAAACAAGCATGATACACGAACAGGGTAGTCACATACAATACATGGGGTAAACACATAAGGTACAACCTAAAGAAAGACTACACAAGCTACACATGACAAGGTAAATGCAATTACACTCACTAAAATTGACATTACACAATCCAGCACACACATACATTGCATTCTGGGAGGCTAGCACTCAGTCCGGAAGGCACAGACGTTACAGTATTACAGGGAACATTTTGACATTGTTGATCCAGTTGAGTATACTGGAGTCCCAAACAACTAGGCTTAAGACCTTCCAGTATGTTCCCATATTGAAATCATTACAGTGATTTACTCAGTTACTCAGATACAGTAGCCTAGAAATCTAGACGCACCCTAGCGGCAGCAAATTACATTAGTCTAGCAACTCTCCACTGGCTTGTGAGCTCGAAAAATTAAACTTCTATCAGGCCAATCAAATCGTGTAGAGTCGTTCGGAAGGCTTAACATAATGATTGATGGCAGAGTTGCAACGGTATGGCTTGAATTCCCTGCTACTTGAAAACAAATAAGATAATGTTGCTGTTGGCGAACAGTGTGACACGAGTTAAGCTTTTTTTGGCAAAAGTTTGAACTAGCCAACTAGCTCCACTGGTGGGAAGTGCATGGGACTCGTGCGTAAGAGGGAATTTGAAAGACAACCGATTATCCCGCCCCTTGGACTGAGCACTGCAAATGGCGAGTGTTCAGACCCTACATTTTAATGTGGGTCTGGCTCGTCAGGCTACAGATACAGCAGTTACTCAAACAGAAGGATCTACACAGTATACAAGTTGTTGATAGTCATGCAGACCCATATTTAGCCAATCAGGAGCAATGTGGGTCTTATGGAGATGGTCATCACTTTCTGTACAATGATTTTCTTTCTGGTGATGAACTCAGAATCTCTTTGTGCCTCTATATAGATGATTTCGAAGTCTGCAACCCTTTGGGGACATCTTGCAAAAAGCATAAACTCTGTTCAGTAAACTGGGTTCTGGGAAATGTAGCCAGCAGGTTCTCATTCCTCTCTCTCCTCAATTTATCTTGCATTGTTATGCAAAAGTGATGACGTTAAGACATTCAAATATCAGGAAATATTTAAACCTCTGTTGCGTGACCTTGTCACTTTAGAGCAGCAATCAGTGTTCATTGATCATCTAGGAACCTTTGTCAAAGGCACTGTCCAGTGTGTAGTGGCAGATAGTCTGGGCGCTCACAGATTGGCTGGTTTTGTGGAAACATTAGTGGAGAGTATGCCTGTTTTATACTGCCACACGCTCAGTGATTCAGTCAAAAGAAGTAAAAACCGGGGAGTATTTCAACTCAGAACTGAGGAGAACCACAATCCACATGTAGCAAGGGCATTTGAAAAAGGAGTACACTGTTTTGGTGTGAAAACTATGGACCCTTTCAAGAGAGTTCCATTATCAGCATCATAGTTGGCCCCACAAGACTTCCTTTTTAACATTCCATATGTTATCTTAATGCAGAGGAAGTAGATTGGGGCCCAAATAGAACGTTCAAGCATTGTTTTTGTTGTTATTGTTGAAAGGGTCTATATGTGTTTTAGCTGAGAGCCTGTCCCATTTTAAGGTAACTTCAGGCTTTCCCCCTAATCTTGCCCATGACCACTTTGAAAGTATAGACCCTTTCAACAATAAAAACAAAAACAATGCTTGAACATTCTATTTGGGTCCCAATCTACTTCCTCTGCATTAAGATAACATATGGAATGTTAAAAAGGAAGTCTTGTGGGGCCAACTATGATGCTGATAATGGAACTCTCTTGAAAGATTCTATTAAGGTTTTGCACCTACGTCATAATGTCATGTGACCGTTTGTTTACAACTAGAGTGGTAGGCAAGAATGGTAGGCAAGGCACTGCAGAGAGTGGTAGGCAAGCCTACAACAGTCGGGTTGCATAGGCTACACATAGTTACAAATAGCGTCAAAATTGAAATTTTAATATCAAATATTGACCGGGATGCCGACCACTTGTGTAGGCCCTAACAGTTGGTTTTACAATAAGAAGCAAAAAGGCGACGAACGACCGTTTAGCCTACCTATCCTCATGGTTGTAGAGGATGATCAATAGCAGCTGTGAAGTCTTTAATTCTCAAGATAGCCTAATGGTGTAGCCTACTGTCTACGAAGACGTAGGCTAAAATACTACTATCTACAGTCATCCAAAAATGAATTGCCAGAGATAGGCTATGAAGGGAAAAAGT
Source organism: Alosa alosa (assembly GCF_017589495.1). NCBI lineage: Eukaryota > Metazoa > Chordata > Actinopteri > Clupeiformes > Clupeidae > Alosa > Alosa alosa. The sequence goes on along the minus strand of NC_063195.1, from coordinate 6,799,202 downwards.
GCAGCATTTTGAACATGGCAAGATTATTTTTACCTGAACAGTTTGTTCTAATTTGTCTCGTGAAATTTGTGCTTGTGGACATCAATCACCTATCTTCTGTCCTTCTATTTCAAGTTATCATGAGTGTCATTTGATTATATAATCACAACAAATGCTAATAAATGAAAACAGAATAGGCTTATGTGTTATAGGCTAACGTTATAGGTCAGGCTAACTCCCGTATGTCAAAATAAACTGATTTGATCCTAATTGTTTAGCGATCACACACAACAACTTAACACAGCAACCTCAAACACCACTGTTGAACCTAGGCTACTGCTTCAGTCATGTAAGAAATAAGCAGTTTATGAATTATCTTTATTCGTTTAATCAAGTCCACATGACCAAAATAACAACATATTTAAAGGCTGAGCTAGCATAACAGCCTAATATAGGCGATGCTGCAATGGATAACTAATAAAAAGTTTCATACAATTAATGAACTTTATCACTCACATTCTGAGTTTTTCTGGGTGGTTATATATCCATGCAGATCGTCTTCGAATAAGCCATCGCTGTTATATGATATAATATGTTACAGGATTCATGACTCGCGCCATTAATGTTACATGATGCTGACTGACTCTGGCTATAACAGTAGGCTACCGTTTTAACGTCTGCTGAGTCTACTGCCTACCAAGACCTGTCGCTGTTCAGTTGAAGTTAAATGATCAAATATTGTTTGATTTTGTGTCAGCTTTCAGAAGGAAGACATGTTCCTTTCTGGTCAAATTTCACAGCTTCTAAGAAAGGCTATTGTCTTCGTGTAAACCGAGTTTTGAACAGAGAAAAAAAGTTAGGCTACCATTAGGCTACATGCAGGTTCTCCCATAGCGTTATCGATACAGATCAATGCACCAAATCAGGCGATTTTAGCGAAACAACGTCCCTGTGACAGGCTATCAAATATTGAACAATGGGATAACGTTTCATCATCACCTTTATTGATGCCTGAAATGTTGACATTGCTGAAATACAGAGATGTAGCCTACTGAGAGGCAGCTGCAGACAACGATGTTCAATGGGTTCAACTTGTCCCTTGCCTACCAGCTGGATGTAAACAAAGCTATAGAACTTAGAATACGTCACATGAAAAACGTTAATAGTGCCCGTTGAGCTAGCTGGATGCTCTAGAGTTCTCAGAGCTAAGAAGTATTCCTCCTTTGATACTCTAAATCATATGATTCAGACTTTTCCATACAAGTGGGAAGATAAAACTAATCGTCCTCATGTGTTGCCACGTACTTTTCAAAAGGGGAAAACAGTCGGTTTGAACGCACACGAGAATTGGTGTCTGTTGAGGCTGATACCACTAATGGATGAACCTGCCTGGCGACTTCTAGTTTTAAAGGACATTGTTGATTCGGTAGTTTGTCCTGTCCATACTGATGAATCAATTACATACTTGGAATGTAAAATATCAGAGCACCGATATAGGTACCAAGAACTTTTCCCTGAAAGAACTTTGCTACAAAAACATCACTGTCTGGAACATTATCCAGATATGATCCGCCTTTTTGGTCCACTTGGACAATGAGATTCGAAGCCAAACATGCCTTTTTTAAAAACAAGTTGTTAGACACACAAACTGCTTTAAAACATAACCCTCTCTTTGGCTAGAAAACATCTGCTTGTGATTGGCCATTACATGCATTCATCAAACCGTGAAAAACTCGGAAGTGTCACGAGTCTCAATCCTTAGAGATGATGTTGCACTTAGTTTCACTCAGAAGCACCCTAAAGCTACTCTGGTTAATCTTGCGGAGAGTGTGTCTCTTGATGGCATTAATCACAGGAAGGGCATGGTGATAACACATGGGTCAGTTGGTGGCTTGCCAGAGTTTGTCGAAATCGTGCAAATGTGTGTTTTGAAAGGTGGCTATGGTATAGGGAACACTACTGGGCCTTTGAACTGGATCCATCTCCAACAAACGTTGCTCTGATCAAGTTAAGTGAACTGTCCGACCATTACCCCTTATGTGACTACAAAATTGGAGCACTTCGCTTGGTGACTTTGACTCAACACGATAAAATGGGCCAGAAATGACAAGTCCAGTGAGGTTTCGGATCATCCTTGGAGAAAACAACTCTGAAAAATTGATTCTGCCTTCTGGAATACCAGAGGCGGTAGATGATCTTAAACTTGAGATCATAAGACAATTTGCAGTTGCAGAGGACTTCAAATTGCAATACATGGATATTGAATTGAACAAGTTTCTTAATCTGACCTCAAGCGGATAAATTGGTTGGAACAACTACTGAAGTAGCTCTTTCAAGTGCACAAGAAGATTCTGCTCATCAAATGCTTAGAATTCTCCCTGAGTTTATGTCAGAACATTACGTCATTGGCTCCCAGCTGTCTCCTGTTTGTCGTGGAAAGAGAGGAGAAACAGGGCGTAGGATCAGGGAGATCATGGCTGCCATTGACCAGGTAAGTGAGAAGTTGTTTTGTGCCTCCCACTTTGACAACCTCTGATCCAATTTTAGTTATTGTCCTCTAGATGTGATTAAACATGCATTGGCACATGTCCCGCCTCCCTCTACAGTATATCATGAACAGTACATGTGGTAAAGGATGTGGACCTTGAAGGTGCCCAGAGCCAGATGGAAAAGACCACCATTGGGATCTATGTAATCAGACACGAGGGTTCTACTGCCGCTGATCCACCAGAGGATGTGGGTATCATTGTTCAGGGTGTCGTGGTACTCAAGAACATTGAAGACCTGATCCACGTAAGACCTGATCTACGACAGTGTTTCTCAAAGTTTTTCAGACAAAGGACCACTTACTGTAACTAACCCTAGCTAAAAATATATATATTTTTTATATTAGCCTTCATAACAGGCCTACTCACTGAACCACCTTGCTTATTGTCTTTGCTTATTGTGTCAACCACTTCCCCCGCCATCATTTTTCCTACTGGTCGGGGATCGAACCGAACCCTTCAGTTATAAGCCCAAAGCCCTAACCAGTAGGCCACGGCAGCCCCCACAGAAATTTTTAAATGCATGCTTGTTGACGCCCCTCAAGTTGGGCCATTACATTGCCAGACCCTTAATTTTTCTAGATTATCAGGGTCTGGATTTTCCAGGCTAAAGGGCGTATGCTTATAGTGACCAAACAATTGTAAACAATCAACATGTTGGGCCAGCAGTAAAGCAAAAAGATATACACCAATTATGCGTGGACATATTTGTATTCATGTATTTTGGCAAGTAAATTCTAAACTGCTACAACAAAATTCCCTGATATTCCATGACTTTGCCCCAAGAATTATAAAATTCCCTGACTTTCCATGTCTGGAATAGACTTTCCAAAATTTCATGATATTCCAGAAATTCCATGACCCGTGGGAACCCTGCCAATGACAGTTTGAGCTGTTTTTTTACTGTTCAAACTTGAGCAGGTATATTTACTTTCAGAAGCTACAAGAGTAGGCTCCAGCTGTGGCACAACTGGCTGGGGCACCTGCACCATACGCCGGCGACCTGGGTTCGATTCCTGCCCTGTGGTCCTTTCTGGATCCCATCCCTGCTCTCACTCCCATTCGCTTCCTGTCACTCTCCACTGTTCTATCATTAAAGGCATAAAAAGCCCCAAAAATATATATTTTAAAAAAGTAATCTGTTTTAGAACTGATTTTATATTTTACAAAATAAATGTATTTGCCACAGAACTTACACAGAAACAAAAAAAAAAATCAACTGCCATTGTAAGCCACAGAACTTCACAGAAACAAAAAAATCAACTGCCACTGTAAGTGCAGACATGAACATTCAGGAGGTACAATAGTTGTCTGTTCTGTTTCTGTTTTTCCACACTGGTTACATTTATGAGGCTTCTCTCCAGTGTGTATTACCATATGGCGTTTAAGACTAGACATTATTGCATGGGTTCCCAAACTCCATCAATGTGGGCCTCCCCTCTGAAAACAGTGACACCTCCGTGCCCCCCCGTACAATCATTTTCAAATAATGATATTCACTTCAGTTAATCCACTTAAATCGGTGCTACACTATGCTGTGCAATGCAGTGAGTTTTCATCATATTTTCGACGTTTGGCTTTGTTGCCCATATCAGGCTCGGGCCGTGCAGCGATAAAATGTGACAAATCTGTCCATTTTAAGTTAGCTATCGGAACGTCACATATTACCGTCATGTAGCCTATGTCCAACCTCTTACGTGTATCTGTCACTTATTCATTTCTATACAAACCAAGCTGTCGGATTCCTAAAGAAACGCAAGCACCCACATCATACGTTTATCTAAATTAGCTATGTACCAAAAAATACATTTTACCGTGACTCGAAGAGCTGTAAACAGTGTTGTAAGGCTGCGTACAAATCCGCTTGGAGCTCAAGCTCCAAGCTGCAAGTTACCGTTCACTGGTAACTTGCAGCTTAGCTCGGCTGGCGCTGTTGCACTGTTGCTAAATTACGTTATGAAGTTTGGCACAATACATTCTTACTCAGGATGGGGATCAATAATACTTTCCACTATCCCAAAGATTTAGTATACATCTCTTCTATGATTTATTTCGATTTTATAATGTTGATAATCATTGAAAAAAAAAACATAGATAGTTCTAACATGAAATAAGTGTTTTTCCTTCTATTTTGAATCAACCTTCCGCGCCTCCCCTCAAATTATTAGTTTGGGAACCTCTGCATTATTGAATACGTTTTCCAACACTGGACACATTCATGAGGCTTCATGTCGGCTTTAAGCCTTGAAGGATGCAGAAAAAGTGTGAAAAAGCTTACCCACACTGGTTACATTTATGAGGTTTCTCTACCGTGTGTATCAGTAAATGGGGTTTAAGACCTGAACTTCGTGAAAAAGCTTTTCCACAGTGGACACATTTATAAGGCTTCTCTCCAGTGTGTATTAGCATGTGACTGTTAAGATTTGAAATTTTTGAAAAAGCTTTTCCACAGTTGACACATTTATAAGGCTTCTCTCCGGTGTGTATTAGCATGTGGCTTTTAAGAGTTGAAAATTGTGAAAAAGCTTTTCCACACTGTACACATATATGAGGTTTCTCTCCAGTGTGTGTTAGCATGTGGGTTTTAAGATTTGAAATAACTGAAAAAACTTTTCCACACTGAATACAGTTATGTGGCTTCTCTCCAGTATGGGTAAGCATGTGCAGTTTAAGACTGGTAATATGTCTAAAAGCTTTTTCACACCGAGCACATTTATGAGGTTTCTCTCCAGTATGGGTAAGCATGTGCAGTTTAAGACTGGTAATATGTCTAAAAGCTTTTTCACACTGAGCACATTTATGAGGTTTCTCTCCAGTATGGGTAAGCATGTGCAGTTTAAGACTGGTAATATGTCTAAAAGCTTTTTCACACTGAGCACATTTATGAGGTTTCTCTCCGGTATGCGTAAGCATGTGGCGTTGAACATGTTGGGATGCTCTAAAAGTTTTTCCACACTGGGTACATTTATAAGGCTTCTCTCCCGTATGTATTCGCATGTGATTTTTAAGATTTGATAATTGTGAAAAAGCATTTCCACAGTGGACACATTTATGAGGCTTCTCTCCAGTTTGTGTAAGCATGTGCTGGTTAGCTTGTGAGGATGTTGTAAATGCTTTTTCACAATGAGAGTATTTATGTGACTTTTTGCGCAACTTCTTCTTTTCATTCACACTAACTGAGTGTGTTTGCTGGTGTTTCTCAAGTTCTCTCGGGGCTGTGAAACTCTTCTTGTAGACTATGCAGTGGTGCAGCCTTCCTTTGAGTTGCAGGTTGATTTCATCATTCTGTCCATGGATCTTCTGTTGCATTATAGGGTGTTCTGATACACCTGAAAGAGTTACCATAGAAACTTAAAATGACAAATAGATTAGCAATTCAATATTGATGAGAAAATATCTTCAATAGAATTTAAATGCAGAAGTATAACCAGTAGTTACAACAGATAGGACAGATATCTTTTTTAGATATTAGATAGTAGATATAGATATAGATATTTTTATATCTATATTTTACATCATATGTTTTGCATTTTCCATGCACTGGTAATTCCTTGGAATTGCATTTCTAGTTTGACAGTTGTTTCTACTCCCCCAACAGATGTTTAGACAGTGTGGTATCTAGGTCTAATATCTATTGGAGCAACTAATTACGTAATGGTTTACATTTCAAATGACACATATGTTAAAAAGAAAAGATCAGTGGTTAAAACAGAGACTTTCTAATTAGGAGACACAGCACTCAAAAAACCCTTTATAGAAATGCATTGGGTTAATTTGTAACACCGCTGTCTACACATATCCCACCCCATACTCGGCAAAACGTTGACATGTGAATATATTGAGCCAATCATATGGTGTGTTGTGAAGACATTGTGGCAATCATGTGTTGTGAACTCGCCGCTGGAACAAGGTTGGTGTCATGAAATGTGCACGCACATTTCTGCCGAATAGGATGTCCGATGAATGCTCAAAAAGTGTTGCAATATGGCTGCCGAGTGGAGGGACTTGCCTAAAACTTGGTTATAACTTTTAACTTGGTTAAAACGACCCGAGTCTATTTATGGAAGCAAATGTAGTAGAAATTTTGGATCACTAATACAATCTTATGATCTAGAAGTGAATACTGATCTACATGTATTACATAGAGATGATCACCATTCCATTTTCATATATTATGTGAATTCTTTCTTTACATTCTATTCTATGTATCAACTTTGCTTTGTTTGTCATTTGCTCTTTCCATGTCATAACTTTCTAATGAAGGTCATGCAACACTATGTCAAGTTAGGAATATGAGGCTGTAATATTAGGAGTACCCTGTGAGAGAGCATACTATGACAAGAAAATGCTGAAGGATGTATATATGTATTGTATTGACCTATTATTTTACTTCCTTGGAGTAGCCACATACATATTTCTGCATGTATGAGGAGAAAATACCATTGTATGCTGTGATTTGTATTACTACGATGAAGCTAACATAAGATGGGGCCTTGCCCTAGAGAACTTTGGGTATTCTTACGGGAACGTGCTGTTGCTGGGAACCTGCAGTGTTTTCTCACACCTAAGTGTGCGCCTGGAGTGACCACAATAACGAGTTTCAACAAGGCATTTTGAGCTTGATTGTTGTTTGCATTACCAATTAAATTGTTTGTAGCCTACAGCTATGGAGCCACATCAAAATAAATTCCTATTGTCAAACAACTGGCACGGCTCAAAATAGCCTCACACTTCAGGCGTAGGGGCAGCCTTGGCTTACTGGTAAGGGCTTCGGGCTTGTGACCGAAGGGTTGCTGGTTCGATCCCCGACCCAGTAGGAAAAATGTGAGCGGGGGAAGTGGTTGAGCAATGCTCTCCCATGCCCACATCCACAGCTGAAGTGCCCTTGAGCAAGGTACCTAACCCCTCACTGCTCCCCGACTGCCGTTATAGCAGGCAGCTCACTGCTCCGGGTTAGTTTGTACTTCACCTCACTGTGTGTTTCACTAATTCACAGATTGGGATAAATGCAGACCAAATTTCCCTACAAATACTTACTTATACTTTTGGAGGCAATCCGTGGTGTGATTGACTTTAGCCCATTAATTGTGTCACTAATTCACAGATTGGGATAAATGCAGACCAAATTTCCCTACAAATACTTACTTATACTTTTGGAGGCAGTCCGTGGTGTGATTGACTTTAGCCCATTAATTGTGTCACTAATTCACAGATTGGGATAAATGCAGACCAAATTTCCCTACAAATACTTACTTATACTTTTGGAGGCAGTCCGTGGTGTGATTGACTTTAGCCCATTAATTGTGTCACTAATTCACAGATTGGGATAAATGCAGACCAAATTTCCCTACAAATACTTACTTATACTTTTGGAGGCAGTCCGTGGTGTGATTGACTTTAGCCCATTAATTCATCGCGTTAGTTGTTCCCCACTCGCCCTCTTCACTAGGGAGGTGTGCAGCTATCCCCTGCCTCCTCCTCCTTCTAACCTCTGTGCGTGAGACCTTCTAAGCAGCAAGCACACGCTCCTGCACAGAATATAGGTCCACAGCCCCCACTCTCCACACACTAACATGATTGATTTGACGTGCAAATGAGCAATAAAAAACTGCAAATGAAAGCTAACAAATACTCCGACCCCCTGCGAGCGCTCATATTGTGGATATCAGGATCCGCCACCATAGTTATTTCTGAATCCTTTGCACTGCACTCTTATCTCATTGGCTGCCAGCCATTTTCAGTGCAGAGAGCCCCATGCTACCAAGCGTTTTACAGCATTTTGACTGATTTTTCAAGACCCACAGAACAGTGAGTTCTTTGTCTATGTGAGCACCAAAACTACCAAAAGAAAGAGTAGGCTCTTCTTTCATCAGCGTTTTCCATTCTTTAGTAATTGGCAGTAGAACATAGCTTGGTTTCACCAAAAACACCTGTTTTTCACCAAAAAAAATGAGAAAATAAGCTTTTTGTGAAAATAAACTTTTTTTGCTTTAGTGACAACTCCAACATCTGAAAAGTGGTTTCCTTCCATAAAAACAGCAAAAACAACATTGAGAAAGGTCTTTTGATAGCAAAATAATAATTTATTTGCAAATATATAACCAATATATCCTGTGTATATTTTGTGTGTGTGTGTGTGTGTGTATGTGTGTGTATATGTGTGGTGTGTGTGTATATGTGTGTGTGTGTGTGTATGTATATGTGTGTGTGTGTGTGTGTGTTACCACCACTACACAGAATAGTTCAGCTTAGTGTGGTAAGCTGTGAAACACTCTCCTGCGTGCAAGGGGACACCACAGGACTTGCAGCACATCTTGGTCTCGCTGCGGCGGCCCTTGCGTGCACAGACCCTGCACCTCCTCGACGGCCTCCCCTTCTTGCTGGTGGGCATCAGGCGCTCGAGTTTGTGTCTGCTTAGCTCTCCGTCTAGCCTGCTGTCCGGGTCAGTGTTGTACGGCGCTCTCGGAGTACGTCGTCCTTCCTCCAAGTCCCCACACCTCTCAACCCCCACACCCGCCCCTTCCTCCTCCTCCTCCTCCTCCTCATGCGCCACCACGTGTCTCTTCACTGTCCAGGACTTCACGACCCTCCGAATGAACTCCAAAAGGGTTTTACACTCCCCTGGGTTTCTGGCTTGGTAGAGGACGTAGGCGTTAAACATGCACAGTTGGAAGAGATAGGCTACGAACTTATTGGCCCAGTTCAGCGACCATCGGACGAAGGGATAGTATGCGATATTTTGGTCCAGCTTGTCCACCCCGTTCATGGAGGAGTTATACGCAACGATACACTCTGGTTTGTACTGAGAAACTTTGCGTCCCCTCTGCCACACGTTGACCTTCTGCATCCTGTCTTGGTGGCACGTAGTCACCATCTTCACCAACCGTTTATCCTGCCACGCCACCACCATCACACTCTCGTTGTGCCGCACAACTTTTTCCCTCATCCGCAAGTCAGTCTTTGTCAGCTCGCCGATGAGCTGAGGCTCCCCTCTGTCTTTCCTCAGTGTTCCACAGACGTTGGTTTGCGCTCCCAGCAAACGTTCACACAGTGCTACAGAATTGTAGAAAATGATCCATAAACAATGTATAACCATGACCTGGGAGACGATCAAGGAGAGAGAACACGATCTCTGACACAGTGCTATCTTCCCCGATGTAAGGACGCATATTGAAGCAGTACCCTGTGGCAGAGTCACACAGTATGTAGGACTTGATTCCATATTTCACCTTTTGAGGGTTGTACACCTTGAAAGATAGGCGCCCCCGCCACTGCATCATACCCTCATCAATGCAATGTTTTGCCCTGGTTGATACATCTCCTTGAACTTTTCCACAATGTAATCTAACACTGGGCGGACTTTGTACATTTTGTCAGTCTCATCCTGTAATGCGTTATTGTTGTAATGAAGGAAACTCCATATAATCTGAAATCTGTTCCTTGACATGGTCTTGCTGAAATGGGGTGTGGCATCTACCTCATCCACACTCCAGTACAGTTCAAGGCTTGGCTTTTTGATATAACCGGTGAGAAAACTGAGTCCAAAGAAAGTTTTCAGTTCTGGGACTGACACTGGTTTCCATGCATTAACTCGGCTATACGGGAGATTGCCAGGGCGTCGTGCTTCAAAATACTGACTTGCATACAGGTTGGTCTGATCCACAATGTGCCTGAGCAGCTCGTCAGTCAGGTAGAGCTCCAGGAAGTCAGCTGGCAGGTCGCTATCCAGCTCCGCAGCAGCCTTGCGGAGTCCAGGGGTGGCGGTGAAGGGGAAATTGTTTGGTTGCCAGCCGGCTTGATGCCAGTCATCCCCGCTTGATGCACGACCTGCAAATTATAGAAATATATAAAGCTAACAGTGGGAGTGGCATTAAAGCTGCAGTTGGCAAGTCTGACAGATTGAGGGGACTCAGCCAAAATGTCGAATGTTTACAACAAGTCCCCAATGACAGATTTTTTGAGGGGACTCTGCACCAGAATTGTCAGATCTCACACAGCCCTGCTCTGATTGGACCAGAAGAACCGGGAGCTGTGGATTTTTAAAACAAATAACAGGCTCTAGGTGGAGGTAGAAGTGGAGGTTTTTTTCTAAAACCGGCTGATTTATGTTGCTCTGTCAGAGCATAGTGTTGGTTTTATATACTCTTTTGATCCCATGAAGGAAATTTAGTCTCTGCATTTATCCCAATCTGTGAATTAGTGAAACACACTCAGCACACAGTGAACACAGAGTGGGGTGAAGCACACACTAATCCCGGCGCAGTGAGCTGCCTGCTACAACAGCGGTTCAGTGAATATGATCAAAAAAATCTTGCCTACTGCAGCGTTAATGTGACATGGACTGAAGGAGGAGAGAAGGGGAAAAGTTAGCTCTTACCTCCCTCGTGTGTTTCTGGAGCCACGTGTGGGGATGAGGCTCTGCTGTACTCAGCTGATCCAGACGGCAACCACTCATCTGAAGAATCCGGGTCAGGTTCGCTGAATTCGTTATCGGAGTCGGAGCTGTCTGCTGAGCTGAGCTGTGGTGAAACGCTTGGCCCGGGCGCCTCTCCCAGGTCTCGGCCGTTTGCAACACTACTGTGACGGCGACACATAGGCTCTGTACGAAATGGGACAAATTGTTGCCTTTTAAGATATTTAAATTGAATTTAATTCTTGAATTTCCCCTTGGGGATCAATAAAGTATCTATCTATCTATCTATCTATCTATCCAGCTGGGGAGCGAGGCAGCAAGTGAGGTTCAAAACCAAGAACAATTTTTGCTGCCTTCTAAGATATCTTAGATTTCCTGAACAACAGTCGTTTTTGAAGGCAGCATAGATGCTCCCTTCATGCTCCCTGCTACCCATAATCCTTTGCGGCATTGTCTGAAACAGCTGTGAAGAGTAAACAAAGATGGATTTTTTAAAAGATGCATTAAATCCAAAAGGATATCTAGGGAGGGGGGCAGCAGGCAACAGTCTTCCGTTTCGAACAGAGCCATACTCTGCTCTAGTGTTAGCGGCCTACAGTTCATGAACTTTTTCTTAGGCCTATGTCTCACCGCACCACATAGCTTGAATTATTGGCAGATTAAGTATAAGTATATATACTCTTTTGATCCTGTGAGGGAAATTTGGTCTCGGCATTTATCCCAACAGTGAATAGATAGATAGATAGATACTTTATTATCCCCTTTGGGAAATTGGAGGCCAAGCAGCGAAGCAGCGAAGGCACCCATTGTGTTTCTACCTTTTCTTATTATTATTACGCTTCCGCCAATGGAAGTCAATGGCAGCCCATAGAACCGTCTGGTGAAAAGTTGTGAAATTTGGCACACTGATTAGGGACAGTCCCATGATTAATGTCACATGATGGCACCTCAAGCACTCTAGCGCCACCAACAGGCCAAAATTGGACGTGCGTTCACGCACGTAACTTTTGACCCGTATGGCCGAAAATGAAGTATCGTTGGAATCCTTGGACCAAGCCGAGTTCAACGCACCCTATGACGTCATTTTCCGCCATGATGGATTTTCCGCCATTTTGGATTTCATCAAAAACACTTAAAATGTATCAGGGGTCACATACTTTCTCTGATTCCCACCAAATTTTACACAGATCATCTTCAGACCAAGCCTCACAAAAGTTATCACTTTTCGTCTTCGGAAGTATTACCGTTCGCCCGTAACAGCCAATCAAAATTTGCGGCGAAGCCGCCAAACAGGAAGTGAGCTCATATCTCAGCAACCCTTGCATGTATCAAAACCAAACTTGATACATTGACTCATGACCCCATCAGGTGGACCCTCAAGAAATTTGGTGACCTTTGACCTCTAGGGGGCGCTGTAATTCACAAACATGCCTTTTGTCCTGTAGCTGCTGCTGTGCTTAGAATTAAATTGTACTAGTGGTGTCTGGTAATACTGTGAAAGGTCCTTAGGTCAACTGAGGGCAACTTGTCACATCAATATAATTTATTCGGCCGCCATATTTGATTTGATCAAAAACACCAAGAATTTCGCACAGGTCACAAATTTCATCTGATCTTCACCAAAATTGGCACAGACCATCTTCAGACCATGCCTTGTCACTTCATTTATTTCTGTAACAATTGATAGAAGCGTTAAGCCCGTCATCCAATCGAAATTTGTGTGGCCGCCAAAAGGAAGTGAGCTCATATCTCAGCAATCGTTGCATGCATCAAAACCAAACTTGGTACATGGACTCATGACCCCATCAGGTGAATGCCGAAGAAATTTTGTGACCTTTGACCTCTAGGGTCACTGCAATTAGCAAAAATGCATTTTGCCTTGTAACTTTGACGTGCTAGGCGTGAAACTTGCTTTGACAGCTTATGGCCATACGTCTGATTGCAGCATTGAGCTAACAGCATTTCGTTGCCATGGTTACTCCGGCCTATCTGCTTGGCCCCCTCATTGCTGCTTGCAGCTATATTTAAATAAGTGATTGAATAAATAGATTTAAAAAAAAAAAAAAAAAAAAAAAAACCTCTTGCTGAACCTGATGGCGCTTATTTGCGGTGTTTGTTAGGAGTGTTATTGATATGGGGATAAAGGAGTTTCTGAATCTATTCAGTCTACAGTGGGGGACTCTGAAACGCCTGCCTGATGGCAGCACCTCATATTGTGCATGCAGGACATGAGAGGGATCAGAAAGAATTCTGTCTGCTTGCTTTAACACACATTGATCGAAAATAAACTGAGGGTTGTTATACTGTTTCAGACCAATGACTTTCATGGCTGTGTGGACTAGATAGTTTAGCTTTGATTTTAATGCAACAGAAAGGTTCCCAAACCAAGTGGTTATGCCATATCTAATAATACTTTCCAAAACTGCCTGATAGAACAATATCATAATTTTTTGGTCAACTCCATACAAACGCATAAACCGCAGGAAGTGGACTCTTTGATGCAGGCGGAACATAACAAGTCAACGTGAGTGTTCCATGTTAGGGAGCTATCTATATAAACACCAAGATATTTGTATGATTGTACCTGTTTGATTGGTTGCTGGTGTATAGTTACTGGGTTGTGATTGCCGACTGACTTTGGGTCAAAAATGATTTCCTCAGTCTTTTTAACATTTAAAATAAGGTGGTTGGAATCACACCAATCAACAAACTGCCTTACTTCTGAATGATAGATGTCCAGGTCATCATTCTGTTGAAGTAAGCATAGAATTGTTGAGTCGTCTGAGTATTTAAAGATAATAGTTCCCTGGGTGCTTAAATGAACACTCATTAGTGTACAGAGTAAAAAGGACTGGTGAACTCACATCCTTGTGGTGCCCCAGTACTAATAACTTTAATTTGGGATAGACTGGAGTTTACCCTGACCTGCTGTGTCCTGCTAGTCAGGAAAGAATGAAACCACCGTATAAGTGATGGATTAACGTCCAACGCTTTCAATTTCTGGATTAATAGGTAGGGCTGGAGAGTATTGAAAGCGGAATTGAAATCAATAAAAAGTAATCGGGCATAGGATGACTTGTCTTCAAGGTGTTTTAAAACAAGATGCATGATGGAGGAAGTAGCATCATCAGTACATCGCCCGCGTTTGTAAGCGAATTGAAGTGGATCTAATTTACCATATATGTCTATTTTTTTTAGCCTGCTAACCATGTACTTCTCAAAGCATTTCATCACAACTGATGTTAATGCTATGGGCCTAAAGTCATTGTTTTCAGTGGGATTTGCCTTCATGGGCACCGGGATAATTATGGAGCGTTTCCACAGGGCAGGGACTGTGTGAGTGTCTATAGACTGTTGGAAAACAGAACACCAAACTGCAGTTAGCTCCTGTGCAAATGTTTTTAACAAAAATGGTGAGATCCCATCTGGCCCTGCAGCCTTTTTTAACGGAATGCGAACGAAATAGGCGTTCGATGTGTTGTGGATCAATCCACAATCTATGTGTCACACTATCAATGGGAGGTAGGGAGTCCAGCTCCTTGTTACACTTCTCAGAGAAGTCCTGTGTCTCAAATCTTAAATAAAAATGATTTAAATCATTGGCCACTTTGGAGTCATCAAGTGATATAAAGTGCTTTTTAGAAGGGTTCATGTTTGTAATAGCCTTCATAGAATCCCAGACTCTCTTAGTGTCTGAAGTATTAAAATTGAGTTCTAAAAGTTCTTTCTGTTTACTCCTAGCCACATGCAGTTACTGGTTAAGTTCTTTCTGTGCTAGTCTAAGTGCAGCCTCATCATGAAAAGCAATTTTCTTTCTGTTGATACAGTCTTTAATTTGCCTAGTAATGTAAGGTTTGTTATTCGGGTATATGACAACATCCTTTTTGGTGACAACATTTTCGGTACAGAAATTAATATAATCTGTTATTGCCTCTGTTGCAGAGTCAAGGTCCTGGCTGTGAAATATGCTCCAGTCTGTACTGAGAAAACAGCCTTTTAGAGTCTCAATACTGTCGTTAGACCACACAGACACTCGTTTTGTCTTTGGCTTGAAGCTTTTTAAAACAGTTTTGTAAGAAGACAGTAAATTTTTTGTACAGTATTGTGGTCCGAGTGGCTATGGGAGGCTTCAGAGTGGCAGTGTAGGCATTTTTCACATTACCATAGCATTTATCTAGTATGCTCTTATCGCGTGTAGCACATTTCACATATTGTTCATAGCCCGGTAATAGTGGTTCCAATTTACAGTGATTAAAATCACCCAGAATAAAGACCGGCGCACCCGGTGTACGTTGCAGCTGATCGTGTATACATTAGTGAAACACACTCAGCACACAGTGAGGTGAAGCAAACACTAATCCTGGCGCAGTGAGGGGTTAGGTGCCTTGCTCGGTTACAAGTCCGAAGCGCTAACAAGTAGGCCACGGCTACCCCAATTACAGCAGATTACAGATTACAGCAGGCTGTGTGTATACCGCCACCTACTGTACAGGAGTGTGTAAAGGGACTCGCTATAGGGCTTCAGCAGCTTCCGTCTTCTCCTGTCTATGGTCTTTACTCATCTCCCATCCAAAGTGGCACTGCTGCCACCTAGCGGGTCAGTTCACTAGTACGTTCTCTGTTTACAAGCCTGATTTTTAGTGACAAGCTCCTCCAGATTGTTCCTTAGCCCGCCCTGTTGAAAAACGTAATTGACGTCTATAGACGTCATTGGGAGCCAATGAGTTAATAAAGTAATTAATTAATTACTCCTGTCAAAGTACAGATACAGATACAGTACAGATAGCTCAGGGTTCCCACTCTAAATCACATGTAAAATTCCATGACTTTATCCTGACAAAAAAAACCTGAAGTATAGTATAAGTATATATACTCTTTTGATCCCGTGAGGGAAATTTGGTCTCTGCATTTATCCCAATCCATGAATTACGGCTGCCATGAAATTATAAAAATTCCCTGACTTTCCATGTCTGGAATAGACTTTCCAAAATTCCATGATATTCCAGAAATTCCTTGAACTGTGGGAACCCTGTAGACCAGGGGTCTCCAACCTTTTTGGGAATGAGGGCTACCTGAAGACCCGAAATCATTTGGAGGGCTACTCATTTGAAACAAACATACCGTCACCCCTTTTTTGCGAGGGTAGTCCTCCTAAATAATAGGCCTATGAGATTTGTACTTTTAAATTATCAATATTGTGTAGGCCTATGCAACACTACCAACATTTTTGTTCAGTTTGTTCATTCAAAGTTTGCATGGGGAATCTAATCTATTTTTTTTTAACAAAAAAAACAAACAATCGTTTTGTGCAATTAATAATTTGGGTTAAATTTTGTACCCAATTTATACCCACCCACCATTGCTGCAGAATGCTGTTATGCTGTTTGATAGTTTATCTACAGAATGCTGTTATGCTGCAGAATGCTGTTATGCTGTTTGATAGTTTATCTACAGAATGCTGTTATGCTGCAGAATGCTGTTATGCTGTTTGATAGTTTATCCACAGAATGCTGTTATGCTGATTGATAGTTTATCTACAGAATGGATAAACATGCCGCAGGAGTTAACTTCTCCTCCTATGCATTCCAACAAACATGTTGATGTAATCAAAGCCATAGCCTACTCAATATGGTGAATACACATTTATTTACCTTCACGTTTCTTGCTGTTTATGTTGCAAAACACAACGCTGATATGGAATAAGTGTAAGTTTGAAATGCCATCAGTCAAAAAACAATGCAACTGATCTCAACTAAGTATAAGTATAAGTATATACTCTTTTGATCCCGTGAGGGAAATTTGGTCTCTGCATTTATCCCAATCCGTGAATTAGTGAAACACACTTAGCACACAGTGAACACACAGTGAGGTGAAGCACACACTAATCCCAGCACAGTGAGCTGCCTGCAACAACAGCGGCGCTCAAGGAGCAGTGAGGGGTTAGGTGCCTTGCTCAAGGGCACTTCAGCCGTGCCTACTGGTCAGGGTTCGAACCGGCAACCCTCCGGTTACAAGTCCGAAGCGCTAACCACTGATGTTGTCCATAATGGAATGGATTACATTGTAGGTTTAAATTGAGTTATTGTCACTTTAAGATTGTCTTGGTAGTGTGTAGGTCTAATTGAGTGCCTGTTACTTTAAGACTTTCGTGAGGGAGGAATCTGTGAAGTTTTTAAAAGGCTGCTGATATGTGTGGATGCCCGTCGTCTTCTATGCTTCTACACTGTACGTGCCAACAACAATCCTTCAACAATTGTTTTATTAAATGTGCATGCAGAGGAGGGGTGGCGGGTTCGTTACGAAAGAGCGGGGCGAGGTAAGGAAAGGCTGTGTGCGTAAAAAGCGCAACTCAATGAAAGGATTTTATCTCATTTAAATAGTACATAGAACAGTATTGTTTTGCGGTTAGTTGATATTCTATGGCGCCCCGCCACAGATTAGTCAATGTATGGGAACACTGAGAGTACACCTTACTCTTTATTGTTAAGTCTCATAAAGTTTTTACTTGATTATGGATTTGTGTTTGAAAGGGGGATCTGAGAGGACTTACTTTCCAGCAGATAATCGTGCTCATCCTCTTCTATCTTCACTTCAATCTTCACTGTTGTCTGTAGTGATTCATAGTTAAAGTCTGTGACGTCTGTTTCAGTTTTACAGTGAAGCTCTGCAAAGGGCTTTTCTTCTTCATCTGGACATGCAACCATATGACCATATTCCTCCTCTTTTATATCTTCTTCTTTCACCAGCAGTCCCAGATCGCCCCAGAGTGGTTCCGTCACGTTACAGCCAGAGCTCAACGGTGGTGCGAGATCCATGTTCCTAACGGACCAAAGATGCCAAGATCCGAAACAGCCTATAATCAGAGCTGCACAAAACAACAGAATGTTTTTAAAATTATTTTCTCATGTTCTAGAAAACTATATAAAGCATTCAGAAAAAGAGTAGGCTACTTTACATGACCCTTGTTGGGGTTGTTACAGTTATTTTGGGGTCTGATTTCACGCACCCGACTCCACATGACAAAGTAAAGCAAAGGGGTGGTTCAGGATTTAGGACATAGGACCTCATTTCCAGGTTAGCAAGTGTGATATTTATTAGTGGAGACCGTTTTTAAAATGTTCCCTCTAGTCGCAGAGTTCTTAAGTCATCAGTATGTGTTATATCCCGAGAAAAGTGGATTTTGAGGGGTTGGCCTACAGCTCCATAGACCTCCATTTCCATTAGAACCAACCAGTTCAGAAACCGGAAGTTTTCCAAGAGTGGAAGTTCTCCCCTTATGACATTCTCTGGTCACATATAACAGGTTACCTTGGTGGCTGTTATCCCTTACTTGTCAGTTATTACATTCAAAAACATACCTTCATATTACATCACAATTTATAAAGGAACAAAGTTTTAAAAGAAAAACACAATACATCAGAGGAATTACACGAAAAATTAGTAAGAAAAAACAAGAGTTCTACTGCAATTTCCTGTTAAATTAAATATTTCATGGCGCTATTTCACTTTGGAGGCAAAAAAGGCCCGAAATGCAATGAAATGCCTCCATCTAGTGGCCTGAAATATGCGACCGTTGAATAATCTTACAGGACTTCCTTGTCAATTATTCGTGTAATCCAGTGTTTCCTCTATGTTGATTTGGTAGTGGCGGCCCCCCACGGTTTAATTTTCTTCCCCCACGGCATCAGAAATGGGGCAGATGTACAATAGTCGCAGTTGCCTTTCAAAATTCATTGTGCAGACCTGTTGTAGATTCTCCAAATATACAGCTCAATCACAACTGAAAATAATGCCTCATTGTGTGTGAATAGAGGTGAATACATATAATTGTTTGTGTTGCAGGGAAGTGTCATTTGTCAGTTCCGGGGGGGGGTTCGGACAGGCCTGCCCCCACTGCTTAAAAAAATCCTAGAGGAAACACTGTAAGGTATATTCTGTTTTTCTTTTTATACTTCGTTCCTTTATCAATTGTGGAGTATCATTAAGGTACGTTTTGGAATGTAATTACTGACATTCGATATTAAACGAGCACAAATTTAGGCAATGGGCACAGTCTTAGTGGCTGACACATAACATTTCTCCTTACTGCTTCAGCCAAATTCTGTTATTCCTTCCTCTATATGCTGTACCAAAATGTAGTTTATTATCAACGTGAAATGGTTGTTGGTTGGTATAAGTCAGTAGCGTTGGTTTAAGCACATAATTGACGTTTTGTTTACATGTGTTGAATGGAAATCAATGGGAGCCGGAAATTGGTAGGCCTAGCCTAAAAAGCGATAGCCAAAGATAATTTCTCCAGATAGCGAGACGGCGGTATGAAATACCCCTAGTAAGGTCTGCGTGCTGAACAGGGTAGTTACACGGACCACATGCATCCGGATTGGAGCAAGAGTAGTCTTTTTTAACTTGACAAACTTGACTAGGGTTCAAATCAACCAAAATCGGGACTCCTCACTCTCAATAGCCTTCGAGTAGTTTTAACCCTGTTAACTTAGGCTACAGTGTGCAATCAAGAAGTCGATAGTGTTTCTGTTGTTATGTCAAACCTAACGTAACAGAGTTACCTCAGTCAAATTCGCTGGTCCTCACTGGCCCTTTGTTTAGATTTGATAAGACAAGAAACAAGTATTTTGTCAACATGTTGACGAGACTCCCATACCTGCGTGGATCCTGGCCCTGGGACTGTATGAAAATTCCAATATGGCCGACATTCAGCATATTGTCAAAATAAGAGTCGGAATTTAATTCAATGTATTAAACATTATTTCTTTACAAAGTGTACTATGGCAACACATACACGTTTTCAAATGAGATTTCTGCATTATACATTTAAAAGGTAATTACTAACATCAAATCAAAGAACCTGCTTGTAGGCTATTAGGTTCTGTTACTGGGTCAATGACATGACGCTCATTTTTTTGTGTAGGCTACATATGGGTTAGATACATTTAAAATAGTTAACATTTAAAAATAATTCGACAAATTATTTTCAAACATCATTCTTATCAAACCCTGATCTTCCAATTTTGTATTTATTTAATTTTGAAAGAGTATTAACTGAATTTGGGTAAAATTGTCAACACGGTGTAACCACAACAACTTTTTTTTTTTTTAAGTATATTTTTTGGGGCTTTTTGCCTTTATTCCAACAGGACAGTGAAGATAGACAGGAAGTGAGTGGGAGAGAGAGATGGGGTGGGATCGGGACATGACTGCAGGTCGGAGTCGAACCTGGATTCCCGTGGGCACTTGGACCCGTTCATGGTACGGGCATTGTAGCCTGTTGCGCCACATCGCCCCCTAACCACCACAACTTGAACCAAATAATTACACTTGCTGAAAAAAAAGTGAAATTCTCTCCAAAATCCCTTCTAAAATAATTTGGCATGATCTTCAACAAGAACTTTTCAATATTTAATACAAGTAATGAAACCCCATTGTTCTGAATGTTTTAATTAATATGGGGAATCCTGTCTATCACGTCAACCACTTGAAATGTCAAGTGGTGTAACCACCATATAAGGAGCAATTTGGATGTATTATGTCAGAGGATCATGTGACAGGAAATTATGTCATAGAGAAGGACATCCATTGCCATGGTAATGTACTTAAATGAGAAACCCACCCAAAACCCACCTGTAAGCTTCAGAATCTCAAAATCAGCTTGATGTCGATATTGATCGGACCATCATGACGGTGTGATTTGGGGTGTCATTTTTATGTGCATCTTTTTTATTTATTTTTTAATCATCTTTCACATTTCTATTTACCTTTAACAAAAGGTCTGCAAGTGATCTTTGCAACATTGCTCCTCCCACATCTGTTCAGAGGACCCCAACGCACTTTATGATCAACGAAAAGGTAGGTTTATTGTCAGTTAGTCAATATGCTGCCTGGATATTTCTCAGCAATTTTTAAAACATTTTTTTTGCTTGCCAGGATCCAGAGGTACCAACACCAGTCCTGGTGATCACAGGAAACCCCTTCTTGGATGCCAGTTTCGGTATAAAGCTTGACTATACAGACATCCTTACTCAAAATGTTGATGACGTCACCCAGGCATTGGCAACGTCAATTTATTTTGTTTTTAACATTGAATGCCACAAAAAAGTGAAGAACACTCTTAGTTTTGTTGAAGTACTTAATGTCAAACACCCCAGAGGGCAAGATCTCCCCAGCGGTCATCAAAATGGCCAACTATTTATTTTCTTAAGGAACTGCTTATTGTATCTTATCTTCTGCCCTAAAGGCATTATATAACATATGTGTGTATTTCTGTTTATTTCTATTTTTGTTCAACTTGTTTATGTAACAATTATAAAATAAAATCTTGTAATTATCTTGTAAATCTCTAATGTTCTATTTTGTATGATCAATAGCATGAATATTAACATGAATAAATGTTGATATAATAATAACAATATTAATAACCTAATAATACTATTCTGATAATAATAATAGCCTACTAATTTAAAGGAACCCTAAACCTATTAAGGGGTTCCTTAAAGAACCTTGCTGAGAAGTTCCCCAAGGAACCTCTCTGAGCTGAAAAGGTTCCTCCACAGTGGAAATGGCGAGAAAAGGTTCATCGAGGCTCCTCCTCGATTGACAGCCCTTTTTTTTTTTTTTCATTTGATTGGTTCAACTGCCACCTGCCCCAATTTAATTACCGTATTGGCTGAATATAAGACAGGGTTTTTTTTTCTCTCAAAATAAGTCTGAAAAGTCATCTTAAAGGAAAGGAAACCCCGTAGATGGCGCCATATTGATATTTTGTAACGAGCGTTTTGAATTAAGTGAGCTATCCTTCACAACAGGGGCACGAGCCTGGATGATGGCGCCATATTGATATTTTGTAACGAGCGTTTTGAATTAAGTGAGCTATCCTTCACAACAGGGGCACGAGCCTGGATGATGGCGCCATATTGATATTTTGTAACGAGCGTTTTGAATTAAGTGAGCTATCCTTCACAACAGGGGCACGAGCCTGGATGATGGCGCCATATTGATATTTTGTAACGAGTGTTTTGAATTCAGTTCAGCATTCAATACCATAATACCACAACAACTCATCAGCAAACTGGACAAGCTAGGATTCAGTACCTCCCTCTGCAACTGGCTGCTGGACTTCCTGTTGCAGAGACCACAAGCAGTACGTGTCGGGGACAACACCTCAAGCACTCTGACCCTGAGCACGGGGGCCCCTCAAGGGTGTGTGCTCAACCCCTGCTCTTCACACTGCTAACACATGACTGTACAACCACTCACAGCTCCAACCATCTGGTGAAGTTTGCGGACAACACAACACTGGTGGGCCTCATCACTAAGGGCGATGAGGCTCACTACAGAGAAGAAGTAGACCTGCTGGCTAAATGGTGCAAAGACAACAACCTCCTGCTAAATGTCAGCAAGACCAATGAGATTGTTGTCAACTTTCAGAGAGGCCACAAACAACTGCCACCACTGTCCATCGACGAAGATGCTGTGGAGAGAGTGAGCAGCACAAAATTTCTGGGGGTGCACATCAGCGACGACCTCTCCTGGGGGTGGTACATGGATGTGATGGTCATGGGTGTGCGTGTGTCCAGGGGTGGGGGGTGTACACGGATGTGTTGGTCGTGGTTGGTGTCCTGTTGGGGGATGTCATGGGAGTGTCATGCGCGAGCAATTATGAGCGGTGTTGTTAGGGAGAATAAAAGTGGTGTAAAAGTATGGGTAAAGATAGCAAAGTAAGCATGGCTATGCGGGTCCTAGTAGTGAGCGGCTAAGTGGGGCCCCTAAGAGAAAACATTAAGAGAAATCATTAAGAAAAGACACAAGAGAAAGCTATATAGGCATCTGTTGAGTATGGATGCCTTTGAATTTGGCGGGGGTGCTTTTGTATGAGTCATGTGTTTAGGGGGTGTCTGTGTGTGTGTGTGTGTGTGTGTGTGTGTGTGTGTGTGTGTGTACAGGGGTTGTGTGGTGTGTGTCATGAGGTGACCATGGGAGTGTTAGACAATTATCAAAAATGATCCAAAAAATAGGGGTGTGACTTTCGAAACCGACGTCTCGAATCAGTGTCGAGGCTTCGAAGCACAAGTGTTTCGAAACACTGCTTCGAAACGTGGTTCAAAACAGCCATGTCATGTGACCACTGCTTGAAACATCGTTCAAAATCCCCATGTCATGTGACCAAAATTAAGTGAACCTTCGGTGCATTTCACCAGTGTCGGCTTGGCGTGCCTGCGCGTTCAATTAACAGTGTAGCTTAACCATGATGGTGTAGTGGTTAGTGAGGGTGTTTTTGCACGGTAGCCCAGGCTGCTCAAATGTGGTTCGATCCCGTTTGATTTGTAAGGTATTGTTTCAGATCATTATCTGTTTATGTTTTCTTACTTCACCATTAACCACACAGTTTCAACTAAACTCTTAGAATGGTCAAAAATCGAGAGTTTTTATAAGAAGAAAGTGATTTAGAGAACACATAGTGGCAGCAATAAGACTCCTTTATTGTGACTTCATGTGGTCTCCCATCCAATAATTGACCAAGGGCATGCTGCTTAGCTTTTGACAAAGACTGAACACAGGTAACACAGCGAGCCCACGAACTTTAAAGACTGCATCTCTAATCTGAAGCATTTGACAGATTTGTTTCACCCTAAACAGCTCTGAGGTGTGTGTTTCAAATTGAACAATTTCAAAGCTTGAGCGAACAATGTTTCATAAAGGCAATTGCCATCCCTACCAAAAAATATGTCTGTTAAAAAAGGTTTAAAGAGTTTAAATTCAAATTCATCAAGATTTTCATCAAGTCATTGAAAAGAATAAAATGTATCAGACAGCAGAGCGGTGGAGAGAGGGTAGGGAGATGGGGCAAAGGTCTGTGTGTGTGTGTGTGTGTGTGTGTGTGTGTGTGGAGAGAGGGTAGGGAGATGGGTCAAAGGTCTGTGCGTGTGTGTGTGTGTGTGTGTGTGTGTGTGTGTGTGTGTGTGTGTATGTGTGTGTGTGGAGAGAGGGTAGGGGCTGGGTCAAAGGTCTGTGCGTTCCTACAGTACAGCAAGTCTCCCCTCCCCAATCTTCATTCATAAACACACACACACACACCCATCTTCAGCATAAAGTACCTATACATAGACCCTCTCTCTCTCTTCTCTCCCCCTCTCTCTCTCTCTCTCACACACACACACACACACACTTGCAACCTTCAGTGCCCTGGAGCCATGACGTTAGACAAGCTTACCCCTGAACATTACATTTATGATTTATTTTTTATTCTAGTTCACAGAAACATATATGAAAGAAGGTTCTTGACATGATCAGATCATTCAGTTCATTCACATTCAGTTTAATAATCCTAAAAACATAAACATAACTAAACATTCAAACCTTTTTCTTTCTCACTCTCAAGCATGCAAGCATGCACACACACACACACACACACACACACACACACACAACCTACTCCCTCAGGGCCCTGGAGCCATGACATTAGACATGTATGACCCTGAACCTTAAAGTTCAGCTTAAATGTAGGATTTATTTTTTATTTTAGTTCACACACACATGGCTGAAACCTTTTTAGGCTCTTGGCATCATCACATCCTTGATTCTTTTATTCAGGTTCATATCACTAAAACTTGAAGCATACATACAGTCATACAAACCCCCTCCTCTCTCTCCACACACACATACACATACACACACACACACGCACAGACCTTTGGCCCAGCCCCTACCCTCTCTCCACCACTCTGCTGTCTGATATATTTTATTCTTTTCAATGACTTGATGAAAATCTTGATGAATTTGAATTTAAAACTCTGTTGATGCCAACCTTTTTTATACAGACATATTTTTTGGATCATTTTTGATTTTTGATAATTGTCCAACACTCCCATGGTCACCTCATGACACACACCACGCAACCCCTGCACATGAGACACCCCCACACCCCCTGTACACACACACACACACAGACACCCCCTAAACACATGACTCATACAAAAGCACCCCCGCCAAATTCAAAGGCATCCATACTCAACAGATGCCTATACTGATGCCTATAGCTTTCTCTTGTGTCTTTTCTTAATGATTTCTCTTAATGTTTTCTCTTAGGGGCCCCACTTGGCCGCTCGCTACTAGGACCCGCATAGCCATGCTTACTTTGCTATCTTTACCCATACTTTTACACCACTTTTATTCTCCCTAACAACGGCGCTCATAATTGCTCGCGCATGACACTCCCATGACATCCCCCAACAGGACACCAACCACGACCAACACATCCATGTACACCCCCACCCCTGGACACACACGCACCCATGACCATCACATCCATGTACCACCCCCACCCCTGGACACACACACACACACACACACACACACAAGCCTCCGCCCCCGGCCATAAAAACACAAAATGACTAAAAAAACATACAAAATGATCATAAAAAGTACAAAAATGACACTAAAACCTACAAAACTGTCAAATTCACTATCTCCACGCAGACACACACACACACAAACCATGTACAGTACACACAAAACACACACACACACACATCCCTGTACACCCCCACCCCTGGACACACGCTCACCCATTACCAGCACATCCGTGTACCACCCCCACCCATGCACACACACACACACACACAAGCCCTGGCCCCTGGCCAAAAAACACGAAATGACTAAAAAAACATACAAAATGATCATAAAAGTACAAAAATGACACTAAAACCTACAAAACTGTCAAATTCACTATCTTTACATTACATTACATTACATTACATTTGGCTGACGCTTTTTAGCCAAAGCGACTAACAACATGGTAAACAGTAAGTTTTTAGAACAATTCTCACAATTTTAGGACAGTTTAAAAACAAAAAAAAAAACATTAGAGTACAGTAAGAATAAGTGTTCGGTGAGGTGCTGTTTTTTAACAGTTACTTGTCAGTTTAAAGCGGCTGGTGAGTGCTAGGATCAGTAAGACTTGTTGTAAGTGTTGCTATGAGAGTAGGTGTTCTCTAAAGAGCTGGGTCTTCAGGAGTTTTTGAAAGTGGAAAAGGATGTCCCTGCCCTTGTAGGAACTGGCAGTGTGTTCCACCAACGAGGAACAACAGATGAGAAAAAGTTTGGATTGGCTTGGCGTACGGTGGTAGAGCTAGGCGTCGTTAAGTCAGAGGGCGCAGTGGTCTGGAGGTAGTGTAAGTCTGTATGAGGGCATTCAAGTAGGTGGGAGCAGAACCGGAGACTACTTTGTAGGCAAGCGTTAGAGACTTGAATTTGATCGCGGGCCACCATAGGTAGCCAGTGTAGCTGGATGAGCAGCGGGGTAACATGTGCCCTTTTGGGTTGGTTGTAGACCAGGCGGCGCCGCCCGCGTTCTGGATCATCTGAAGTGGTTTCACTCGCAGGCTGGGAGACCTGTCAGGAGGGCATTGTTGGTAGTTCAGTGGGTGAGATGACTATTGCCTGAACCAGAAGTTGGGTAGCATCTTGAGTCAAGTAAGTCCTGATTTTCCATTATGTTGTAGAGTGCAAAGCGGCATGCCCGGTGACTGAGGCAACATGATCCGAGAAGTTTAGTTGGTTGTCAAGAACAACTCCTAGATTTCTTGCAGTCCTGGTCGGGTGAAACAGACAGGGAGTCAAATTGATGTTGATGTCGTGGTGTATGGTAGGTTTAGCTGGGATGACCAGCAGTTCAGTCTTTGAGAGGTTCAGCTGGAGGTGGTGTGCCTTCATCCATGTAGCTATGTCTGAAAGGCAATCCGAGATCCGTGCTGAAACCAGGGGTCGTCAGGTGGAAAGGACAGATAGAGCTGTGTGTCGTCTGCATAGCAGTGGTATGAGAAGCCGTCGCGAGCGGATAATCTGTCCCAAGGAGGTGGTGTAGATAGCAAAGAGGGGGGGCCCAGCACTGAGCCCTGGGGGGACCCCTGTGGTTAGATGGTGAGGTGCGGATAGCTGACCAAGCCATGATAACGTTAATGGCGTCCTGTGAGGTAGGATTCAAACCAGGAGAGAGCAGAACCGGAGATTCCCATGTCAGCGAAGTATAGAGAGAAGGATCGGTGATTAACCGTGTCAAAGGCAACCGATAAGTCAAGCAGAATGAGTATTGATGACCGGCGGTCGCCCTGGCTTCTTTTAAGGCTTCTGTTACAGACAGCAGAGCCGTTTCGGTAGAGTGGGCTTTTGAACCCAGACTGATTTGGATCAGAAGGTTGTTCTGTGAAAAGGAAGTCAGAGACCTGTTTGGAGACTGCTTCGTTCAATGCCTTTGGATAGGAAAGGCAGTAGTGAGACAGGGCGGTAGTTCTCGACTTGAGCAGGGTTGAGAGCTTTCTTAAGTAGCGGTGTTACCCGGGCCATTTTGAGCGCTGTTGAAATGTGCGGAGGTTAGCGAGCATTGATCACATGTGTGATAGCTGGAGGCGATGGTGGGGCTGATGGACTGAAGTAGGCTCGTAGGGTATAGGGTCCAACGAGCATGTGGTAGGGGCGGCTGCATGTCAGAGTCTGGACACTTCATTCTCGGAGAGAGGCGTGCAGACTATCTCCATGCAGACACACACACACACACACACACACACACAACCCCTCCCCCAGACACATGACTCCTACCAAAAGCAACCCGCCACATTCAAACAACCTGTCAGACTCAATTGATGACAAGTTCAAAGACCGGATGTCCCGCCCTCACCGGAAATCAAATACCTTGCCGGAAGTCCCGCCTTAATTAACCGGAAGTCCCGCCCACCGGTCACTTTTTAATTAATTGATAATTGAAGTAAGGTACTTCTTACACTCGCTCACAGTTTATCTTTTGCACTTTTATGGCATTGTCAAGTCAAGTTTATTTATATAGCGCATTTCATAGAGATCATTCAATGTGCTTTACATGAACAAATGCAAACAGTAATAACAAATAAAAACATAGAAGGGCAATAGTCAAAGAATAGTTTAAAATATAAAGATCATAATAAAAAAAGAAAAATAAAATGCACAAGGTAAAATGATTTAAATAAAGAATAATTGGGCAATTCCACACAAAACTGTCACATCCATAACGCTAACACAATGCCATGGTATTCAGTTGCCGTTTTGGACGTGACAATTTTGCGTGGAATTGCCCAATTAAAAAGACAAAATAAAAGTCCCCGACTTGGAACATAGCTTTCCGTTACCTATAACACGGCCGAGCTCGGACCCCATGTCTGGAACTTCCAGACATTCCATGAACCATGAGCACCCTGTTCAACTGTACGCCTCACAATTAAGTGGCTTCATCATTTCTGACCAGTGTGTACCATCATGTGCTTTTGAAGAGTCACATTTGTCATATCTACCTATATCGCAGCCGAACTCGGGGTTCATGTTTGGAATAGGCTTAAATTAAAATTCCATGTTATCCCAGAAATTCCATGACTTCATGGAAACCCTGTTAAACTGTACGCCTCGCAATTATGTGGCTACTTCATTTCTGACCAGTGTGTACAACCATGTGCCTTTGAAGATTTGAGGAAAGTTTGCTTTAGGGCTGTAATGACGTGCGATTCGAAACCGAAATCGCAACACTCATATCCACAAACCTGCGTCGCGGTGTGAAAAAGCAGAACCGCGACACACACTTTTTAGTGTTTCATACAGTGATTTGCAGTGGACACACACCTCCGCTTTATTTACCAGTAGCCCCTCGTTGTCAAAAAAAAAAAAAAGTCAAACCTCTCGTTGCTTTCATTGTAGACTATGTATTCAATTTTACCAAACAGTATAGAAGTAAACCCCCTCTCCTTGCCCCACTCTCGCTCAATGGACACGAGTGACTCGGCATGCACAATCCAAATACATTCATAATCGTGAAAGCAAGGATGCATAGACAACTAGCTAAATTACTATTAAATCCACTTAGCATCATTAGCATGCTGCACATTTGTTTAAAACTCTTGCGTTCAAGTTGACTGGTCATCTCAATACCATGTTTCCCAAAAGGGCCTGTCCCAAGGAGAACAAGTATTACCCTGAAACTTAAACACACATGGGGAAACCGGACAGTCCAATCAGTAGACTATGATAAGCTAGCCAACTATGCTACTTTGTTTGCAATATGTCCAGGCTTCAACCAGACAGCTGAATTAAAGAGGTAGAGTTGTCTTAGTAGGCCTAGGCTATAGTCTAATCTGCATAAAGTGTGCCGTCAGAAATATCAGACATTCAATATTCTCTCTTTTTATATCAGGATATAAAATAATACAGATATATTATATATTGTAATCCGCTGGTGTTGTTAGCTTGAATCGTTGAGGTTGGTAATGCGTTACAGCCCTACCGAGTGAAGGCCCATTCACACCAAATGATAACGATAACGATAATCATAACAAGTTATGCTCCTGCTAGAGTAGAATATCTGTGGACCTGTCAAATACTTTTCTACACTCATGAGGCTTCTCTCCAGTGTGTATTAGCATAATGGGTTTTAAGGGTTGAATTTCGTGTAAAAGCTTTTCCACATTGGACACATTTATGAGGCTTCTCTCTAGTGTGTGTAAGCATGTGGTGTTGAAGATCACGGGTTGTTGTAAAAGCTTTATCACACTGGACACATTTATGAGCCTTCTCTCCAGTGTGAGTTAGCATGTGATTTTTAAGAGTTGAGAAGCGTGAAAAACCTTTTCCACACTGGGCACATTCATGAGGCTTCTCTCCAGTGTGCATGAGCATGTGGCTTCTAAGAGTTGACATTTGTGAAAAAGCTTTTCCGCACCGGACACATTTATAAGGCTTTTCTCCAGTATGTGTAAGCATGTGGCGATTCAGATCTGTGATGGTTATAAATGCTTTTTCACACTGGGCACATTTATGAGGCTTCTCTCCAGTATGTATGAGCATGTGTTTTTTAAGAGTTGAGAAGTGTGAAAAACCTCTCCCACACTGGGCACATTCATGAGGCTTCTCTCTAGTGTGTACTCTCATGTGGGTTTTAAGACTTGAAATTTGTGAAAAAGCTTTTCCACACTGGACACATTTATGAGGCTTCTCTCCTGTGTGCGTAAGCACGTGGGTTTTAAGAGCTGAACCATTAGAAAAGATTTTTCCACATTGGGCACATTTGTGAGGCTTCTCTCTAGTGTGTCTGAGCATGTGTTTTTTAAGAGTTGACAAGCGTGTAAAAGCTTTTCCACACTGGGCACATTTGTGAGGCTTCTCTGTAGGGTGTCTTAGCATATGGCATTTAAGAGTTGACATTTGTGAAAAAGCTTTTCCACACTGAACACATTTGTAAGGCTTTTCTCCAGTATGTGTAAGCATGTGGCGATTGAGATCTGTGATGGTTATAAATGCTTTTCCACACTGGGCACATTTATGAGGCTTCTCTCCAGTATGTATGAGCATGTGCTTTTTAAGAGTTGAGAAGTGTGAAAAACCTTTTCCACACTGGGCACATTCATGAGGCTTCTCTCTAGTGTGTACTCTCATGTGGGTTTTAAGATTTGAAATTTGTGAAAAAGCTTTTCCGCATTGGGCACATTTATGAGGCTTCTCTCCGGTGTGCGTAAGCACGTGGGTTTTAAGAGCTGAACCATTAGAAAAGACTTTTCCACATTGGGCACATATATGAGCCTTCTCTCCAGTATGTCTAAGCATGTGGCGTTTAAGATCTGTAGATCTGTCAAATGCTCTTCCACACTGGGCACATTTGTGAGGCTTCCCTGTACGGTGTCTTAGCATATGGCTCTTAAGAGATGACATTTGTAAAAAAGCTTTTCCACACTGGACACATTCATAAGGCTTTTCTCCAGTATGTGTAAACATGTGGAATTTGAGATCTGTAGAGGTTATAAATACTTTTCCACACTGGGCACATTCATGAGGCTTCCCTGTACGGTGTCTTAGCATATGGCTCCTAAGAGTTGACAGTTGTGAAAAAGCATTTCCACACTGGACACATTCATAAGGCTTTTCTCTCGTATGTATAAGCATGTGGCGTTTGACATCTGTGGAGGTTATAAAAGCTTTTCCACACTGGGTACATTTATGAGGCTTCTCTCCAGTGTGTATTCGCATGTGGGTGTAAAGATTTGAAATTTGTGAAAAAGTTTTTCCACACTGGGTACATTTATGAGGCTTCTCCTCAGAGTGTGTAAGCATGTGGTTTTGAAGATCTTGGGATGTTGTAAATGATATTCCACACTGGGAACATTTATGATACCTTTTATGAGACTTCTCTCCTTTGTGTACAAGCATGTGGCGAGAAAGACTTGAGCTGTGTGAAAACCCTTTTCCACACTTCAAACATTTACGAGGCTTCTCTCCAGTGTGTGCAAGCATGTGGTGTTTGAGATCTGTGGAGGTTATAAAAGCATTTCCACACTGGGCACATTTATGAGACTTCTCTCCAGTGTGTGTAAGCAAGTGGTGGTTAACTAGTGAGGGTGTTGTGAATGCTTTTTCACAATGAGAATATGTATGTGTTTTTTTGTGAGACCTGTTTTCATTCACCCAAACTGAGTGTGTTTGCTGGTGTTTCTCAAGTTCTCTCAGGGTCATGAAAGTCTTCTTGCAGACCGAGCAGTGGTGCAGACCTCCCTTCAGTTGCAGGTTGAGTTCATCACTCTGTCCATGGATCTTCTGTGCCATTACATGTGGATGTTCTGATACGCCTGGAAGAGTTACCATAGAGACTTAGAATGACGATAGATGTTCCACATTCAGCAATTAGATACTGACGAGGAAATATCTAACTTCAGATAGAAATATAAATCACTAGTTATGACTTACACATTACAAGACAGAGAGGGTCAGTGAACAGATAGGACATGTTTTAGTAGATATCTTTTGAGACTGCATCATGGCCCAGTTGTTGAAAAGTAATCAAGTTTTGGGGGTTGGATCACATCTGATTTGATCAAATTTTCATTGCAAGAATCGACATTAACCAGCAGGTTCATATCTAGCCTGCGATAGATGATGTGAAAAAAGCTAGAGTCGCCAGAAAGCACCTAGCGGGTCAGTTCACTAGTACGTTCTCTGTTTACAAGCCTGATTTTCAGTGACAAGCTCCGCCAGATCGTTCCCCAGCCTGAAAAACGTAATTGACGTCTATAGACGTCATTGGCAGTCAACGGTTGTATTTAAATTGGGAGCCAATGAGTTAATAAAGTAATTAATTAGTCTACAGTACAGATAGCCTCAGGGTTCCCACTCTAAATCACATGTAAAATTCCATGACTTTTCCCTGACAAAAAAAAACCTGAAGTATAGTATAAGTATATATACTCTTTTGATCCCGTGAGGGAAATTTGGTCTCTACATTTATCTCAATCCATGAATTACAGCTGCCATGACTTACTATATAATGAATGGTGCAATATACCAACCAATGATTTCTGAGCAGGCGCGTAGCGTTCAAGAATCTTTTACTTTTTTTTAGAGCAGGAGATGAATGAATGGGCATAAAATAAACAAAGTTGGGCAACTCAAGCAAGCAGTAAAGCTAATAACTATATATACACCAACTTTCCGTGGAAATATATTTGTATTAATGTTTGGCAACTGCTGCAACAAAATTCCCTGATATTCCATGACTTTGCCCCAAAATTATAAAAAAATTCCCTGACTTTCCATATCTATAATAGACTTTCCAAAATTCCATGATATTCCAGAAATTCCTTGAACCGTGGGAACCCTGTAGCACGTTATGCTGTTTGATAGTTTATCTACAGAATGGATAAACATCCCGCAGGAGTTAACCTACAATAACAAATAGGCTACTTATCTATGCATTCCAACAAACATGTTGATGTATTCAAAGCCATAGCCTACTCAATATGGTGAGTACACATTTATTTACCTTCACATTTCTTGCTGCTTATGTTGCAAAACACAATGCTGATATGGAATAAGTGTAAGTTTAAAATGCCATCAGTCAAAAAACAATGCAATTGATCTCAACTGGTGTTGTCTATAATGGAATGGGTTACATTGTAGGTTTAAGTTGAGTTACTGTCACTTTAAGATTGTCTTGGTAGTGTGTAGGTCTAATTGAGTGCCTGTTACTTTAAGACTTTCGTGAGGGAGGAATCTGTGACGTTTTTAAAAGGCTGCTGATATGTGTGGATGCAATTCATAATGTTTTGGATGTAGTTAGTTAAAATAAAGGTTTGTAATTCTTCTCCTTGGGATAAGCACTTTTGAGTCTTGGAAAACACTTTTTGATTTACATCGGGATTTTGCAAACATTCAGTGCCCTGCACAAGTAACCTAGTCGCAATTGACAAGTAGCTGTAAAAGCATGCTGCTAAACTCGACATCCAAACAGTATTCTAACCATAGACAGTAAAGATTCTAACCTTAGCATAGAGATATGGCTTGATTGCATAACTTAACTTAGTCAGAGACTTTCTAATGAGGAGACACAGCACTCAAAAAATCCTCCATAGAAATGCATGGGGTTAGTTTGTAACGTTGTCTACACATATCCCACCCCTTCCTTGGCAAAACGTCGACATGTGAATACATTGAGCCAATCATGTGGTTTGATGTGAATACATTGAGCCAATCATATGGTGTGTTGTGAAGACATCTTCCCAATCATGTGTTGTGAACTCGCCGCTGGAGCAAGATTGGTGTCGTGAAGCCTTGCACACGCGCATTTCTGCTGAATAGGATGCCCGATGAGTGCCCAAAAAGCGTTGCTATATGGCCGCCAAGTGGAGGGACTTGCCTAAAAGGACTTTGGCTTAGTTTAGTCTTCTCAATGTACTATGTTGTGATAAGACCTTAGCAGAGTTAACTTGAATGCAGCAGTTTTGAAACATTTTGCGCAGCATGGTCACGATCAGAGTAGGTATTTCACGGCGGCCACGACGGCCATGGCCGTCGTAGCCCCTTGCGTTGGCCGTGACGCCCCTTTGAAAATCAGAGGTTTACAGGCCACGGTGGCCTTGGTGCCCCTTCTTTAAATATTCTGCTTTGCGTCCTACTAATAGCGATATATATTTAGCCTATGGCCTGTCAAAATAATCGTAGCATTCACAGCGCAAATTACGCAGTGAAGAAAGTGACAGCGCAAGAAAGAAAGTGCGTCCAAATTAACCCATTCTTCTCAGTTGAACTACTTGCGAAGTAGCCTACATCACACAGACATCACAAGTATCACATGAACGAGCTTTTTCTCAGCTTTTAAACGTTGTTAGCCGCTAATTGCTGTGGTGAAGCGGTTCATGAGAAAAGTAAATATCATTCAATTTAATCATAAATTCTACTGAAGGTTTTGCGTCCATCTCCCTACCCATTAATCTCGGTGGAATACTTCACGAACCCTTCGTTTAACATATGACAAACCATATATCAGAATAAACAGCAGACCTTACCGAACAGAAAGGTCCCAGAAACAGAAAACAGTCCCCTGTACAGTTAGCCGTTCCAGACTAATCCCGTTTTGAATTTGCAGTAAATTTCAACATACATGGATGTCTCCAAATTTGGGATTTAAGTTTTACACTGTGTTTAAATTGTTCCACATCATTTCATAACGGGCCAAATACAAAATAAATATTACAAATGTCGCCTAGATATCGGTAAATCAGAGGACAGCTGACAATAAGAGTGTGTGAAAGTAGCCTTAATGATCACAAAATGCTAAGCATGTATCTAGGCTATTTGAGTTTCTTAAAGCTGAGCTTAAATTGTTCAATACATGATTTCATAACAGGCCAAATACAAAATAAATGTAAAATATAGCCTAGATATCTGAAAATATTAGATGATCAAATGATTTACAGTTATATGTAATATGTCATGTTTTATGTTTTTGTAATGTTTCATACAGTGATGCAGGTCTACTGCAGTGAATACAACTTTGATCATTTTTATAGCATACTACTGTATAGTTAACTTTGGCCTTGGTGCCCTGACATGTGGCCTTTGTGCCCCCCACCAAATATGCCCAACTGAAGGCCAAGTGGCCTTGCCCCTACAATGTTGAAATTCCAAGCCTGGTCACGATGCTAAGCGGATTTAATAGCAATTTAGCCCGTCGTCTTCTATGCTTCTACACTGTACGTGCCAACAACAATCGTTCAACAATTGTTAATGTTTTGTTAAATGTGCATGCAGAGGAGGGGCGGCAGGTTCGTTACGAGAGAAAGCGGGGCGGGGCAAGGAAAGGCTGCGTGCGTAAAAAGCGCAGCTCAATAAAAGGATTTTCATTGTGGCGGCCAGTTGTTATTCTATGGCGCCCCGCCACATATTAGTCAATGTATGGGAACACTGAGAGTACACCTTATTCTTTATTGTTAAGTCTCGTAAAATTTGTACTTGATTATGGATTTGTGTTTGAAAGGGGGATCTGAGAGGACTTACTTTCCAGCAGATAATCGTGCTCATCCTCTTCTATCTTCACTTCCATCTTCACTGTTGTCTGTAGTGATTCATAGTTAGAGTCTGTGACGTCCGTTTCAGTTTTACAGTGAAGCTCTGCAAAGGGCTTTTCTTCTTCTTCATCTGGACATGCAATCATATGACCATATTCCTCCTCTTTTATATCTT
This sequence comes from Alosa alosa, assembly GCF_017589495.1. Lineage (NCBI taxonomy): Eukaryota > Metazoa > Chordata > Actinopteri > Clupeiformes > Clupeidae > Alosa > Alosa alosa. The sequence goes on along the minus strand of NC_063195.1, from coordinate 6,763,733 downwards.
CTTCTTTCACCAGCAGTCCCAGATCGCCCCAGAGTGCTTCCGTCACGTTACAGCCAGAGCTCAACGGTGGTGCGAGATCCATGTTCCTAATGGACCAAAGATGCCAAGATCCGAAACAGCCTGTAATCAGAGCTGCACAAAACAACAGAATGTTTTTAAAATTATTTTCTCATGTTCTAAAAAATTATATAAAGCATTCAGAAGAGTAGGCTACTTTACATGACCCTTGTTGGGGTTGTTACAGTTTTTTTGGGGGTCTGGGTGGTTCAGGATTTTGGACATAGGACCTCATTTCCAGGTTAGCAAGTGTGATATTTATTAGTGAAGACCGTTTTTTAAATGTTTCCTCTAGTCCTTCTAGTTGCAGAGTTCCTAAGTCATCACTATTTCACTTCGGAGGCAAAAAAGGCCCGAAATGGAATGAAATGCCGCCATCTAGTGGCCTGAATTATGCGACCGTTGAATAATCTTACAGTACTTCCTTGTCAATTATTCGTGTAATCCATCTGCTATATTCTGTTTTTCTTTTTATACTTCGTTCCTTTATCAATTGAATATCATTAAGGTACGTTTTGGAATGTAATTAGGGCCTACTCTGACATTCGATATTAAACGAGCACAAATTTAGGCAATGGGCAGTCTTAGGGGCTGACACATACAATTTCTCCTTACTGCTTCAGCCAAATTCTGTTATTCCTTCCTCTATATGCTGTACCAAAATGTAGTTTATTATCAACGTGAAATGGTTGCTGGTTGGTATAAGTCAGCGGCGTTGGTTTAAGCACATAATTGACGTTTTGTTTACATGTGTTGAATGGAAATCAATGGGAGCCGGAAATTGGTAGGCCTAGCCTAAATAGCGGTGGCCAAAGATGATTTCTCCAGATAGCGAGACGGCGGTATGAAATAGCCTACCCCTAGTAAGGTCTGTGTGCTGAACAAGGTAGTTACACGGACCACATGCATCCGGATTGGAGCAAGAGTAGTCTTTTTTAACTTGACAAACTTGACTAGGGTTCAAATCAACCAAAATCGGCACGTGACTCCTCCTCACTCTCAATAGCCTTCGAGTAGTTTTAAACCCTAACGTTAACTTAAGCTACAGTGTGCAATCAAGAAGTCGATAGTGTTATAGTGTTTCTGTTGTTATGTCAAACCTAACGTAACAGACACTTACCTCAGTCAAATTCGCTGCTCCTCAGCTGGCCCTTTGTTTAGATTGGATAAGACAAGAAACAAGTATTTCGTCAACATGTTGACGAGACTCCCATACCTGCGTGGATCCTGGGACTATATGAAAATTCCAATATGGCCGTCATTCGGAATATTGTCAAAATAAGAGTCGGAATTTAATTCAATGTATTAAACATTATTTCTTTACAAAGTGTACTTTACATGTGGCATGTGACATGTGGCAAATGAGATTTCTGCATTATACATTTAAAAGGTAATTCCTAACATCAAATCAAAGAACCTGCTTGTATTGTTCTGTTACTGGGTCAATGACGTGACGCTCATTTTTTTGTGTAGGCCTACATATGGGTTAGATACATTTAAAATAGTTAACATTTAAAAATAATTCGACAAATTATTTTCAAACATCATTCTTATCAAACCCTGATCTTAAAATTTTGTATTTATTTAATTTTGAAATAGTATTAACTGCATTTGGGTAAAATTGTCAACACGGTGTAACCACAACAACTTTTTTTTTTTTTTAAAGTATATTTTTTGGGGCTTTTTGCCTTTATTCCAACAGGACAGTGAAGATAGACAGGAAGTGAGTGGGAGAGAGAGATGGGGTGGGATCGGGACCTAACCACAACAACTTGAACCAAATAATTACACTTGCTGAAAAAAAGTGAAATTCTCTCCAAAATCCCTTCTAAAATAATCTGGCATGATTTTGAACAAGAACTTTTCTATATTTAATACAAGTAATGAAACCCCATTGTTCTGAATGTTTTAATTAATATGGGGAATCCTGTCTATCACGTCAACCACATGAAGTGGTGCAAGTGGTGTAACCACCATTTAAGGAGAAATTTGGTATGTATTATGTCAGAGGATCATGTGACAGGAAATGATGTCATAGAGAATGACATCCATTGCCATGGTAATGTACTTAAATGAGAAACCCACCCAAAACCCACCTGTACGCTTCAGAATCTCAAAATCAGCTTGATGTCGATATTGATCGGACCATCATGACGGTGTGATTTGGTGTGTCATTTTTATGTGCATCTTTTTTATTTATTTTTTAATAATCTTTCACATTTCTATTTACCTTTAACAAAAGGTCTGCAAGTGATCCTTGCAACATTGCTCCTCCCACATCTGATCACAGAGGACCCCAACGCACTTTATGATCGACGAAAAGGTAGGTTTATTGTCAGTTAGTCAATATGCTGCCTGGATACTTCTCAGCAATTTTTAAAACATTTTTTTTTTGCTTGCCAGGATCCAGAAGGTACCAACACCAGTCCTGGTGATCACAGGAAACCCCTTCTTGGAGGCCAGTTTCGGTATAAAGCTTGACTATACAGACATCCTTACTCAAAATGTTGATGACGTCACCCAGGCATTGGCAACGTCAATTTATTTTGTTTTTAACATTGAATGCCACAAAAAAGTAAAGAACACTCTTAGTTTTGTTGAAGTACTTAATGTCAAACACCCCAGAGCAAGATCTATTTATTTTCTTAAGGAACTGCTTATTGTATCTTATCTTAAGCAAATATTTATGTAAATTCTGCCCTAAAGGCATTAAATAACATATGTGTGTATTTCTGTTCTAAACCTATTAAGGGGTTCCTTAAAGAACCTTGCTGAGAAGTTCACCAAGGAACCTTTCTGAACTGAAAAGGTTCCCCCACAGTGGATATGGCGAGAAAAGGTTCATCGAGGCTCCTCCTCGATTGACAGCCCTAATTATGACCGCCGCGCAGCACTATAGGTTTAGTCAGATTTTTTTTTCCTTTTTTTTTTTTTTTTTTCGCATGCCCAAATTTCCGTCAATGATTCCCGGGACACTGAAAGACCGGGGTCATGAAACTTGGTAGGCATGTAACCCCACATGGATAGCATGGAACCATCGTTTTTCGTTTTGATCTGTAGCCCCCCAGCTGGACTGGACACCACGAAAGGAGGGTAGGGCAGACACAGTTTTCTGTGTATATCTCGAGAACCGTAGGGTTTAGGAGGATCATTTTTTTGTATGTTGATCTCAAAGGGCCATGTCAACCCATTCCATAACCACTCATTTCATGTATAGCGCCACCTAGTTAAACACAAAAAAGTAAAAATGAGGTGTTGTAATCACAGGTATCTGTGACCTAACATAGTCAAAACTGCACGAAATTGGAAGTGTAGGATCATTATGACACCCTCTGTATGCACGCCAAGTTTCGTGGAATTCCGTTAATGGGGGGCCACACAATAAATTAATTTATGTTACTATACACCAACTGGCCTGTAGGTGGCCAGAGACAGTGTTCTGTGAATATCTCGAGAACCGTAGGGCCTAGGAGGTGCACCTTTTTTATATATGTTGGTCTTAAGGGGGCATGTCAACCCATCCCATTACCACTTATTTCATGTATAGCGCCACCTAGTTAAAAATTAAAAAGCAAAAAATTTGGTGTTTTCATCACAATATCTCTGGCTGACAAGGTCAAAACTGCACAAAATTAAAAGTGTATAATCATTATGACACCCTCCGAATGCATGCCAAGTTTTGTGTACTTTCGGGGCCTTGGGGGGCCTTACAATAAAATAATGTATGTGTACATTTAGTGACGTACACCAACAAGGATTCCCGGGACACTGAAAGACCGGGGTACACAAGACTTGGTGGGCATGTAACCCCACATGGATAGCATGGAACCGTCGTTTTTTGTTTTGATCTGTTGCCCCCCCGCTGGACTGGACCCCCCGAAAGGAGGGTAGGGCAGACACAGTTCTCTGTGAATATCTTGAGAACTGTAGGGACTAAGATGACCATTTTTTTCCGTACGTTTGCCTCAAGGGGTCATGTTAACCCATTTCATGTGCACACATGTGCACAAACAAATACACACACACACACATACATTCACAGTAATCATACGTATGACACATACTCACACAGTAGACATATGTACGCTTGCATGCACAGGCACATACGCAGGCACACACACAAGCACACACACACACACACACAAACACACACACACACACACACACATAACATAAACATGTACATGCACACTTTTCAAGAATTTCTCAGAATTATGAAAAGGCAAGATGGAGGTGGGGTTGTATAAAATGAATTTTACATGTGAAATCTATGAACTAATCATGGTTTGGTACTTGTTGTCTAGCAGATATCAGTGATAATTGAGTGTGGATAACGCAATTTAGTGAGACAGTTAGAATCATATAGGCCTTTCAGCGTGATTTATTTTTGTGGAAAAAATGTGCTGGACTGGGCGGCGGTCATATTTTTTACCGCTCTGCGGTACATCTATTTATTTTTTTTTACATTTGATTGGTTCAACTGCCACCTGCCCCAATTTAATTACCGTATTGGCTGAATATAAGACAGGGGGGTTTTTTCTCAAAATAAGTCTGAAAAGTCATCTTAAAGGAAAGGAAACCCCGTAGATGGCGCCATATTGATATTTTGTAACGAGCGTTTTGAATTAAGTGAGCTATCCTTCACAACAGGGGCACGAGCCTGGATGATGGGGACCAAGAGATTGTCTCAAACAAAGTGGTTCAAAAGTTGGTCAAGTTAACCAACAACTGATAAAGAGCTACGATAGATATTTTAAAATCATCCGGTAAATAATGTGATGGATATTTTAAAATCATACGGTAAATAACGTGATGGATATTTTAAAATCTATATGGTAAATAACGTGATGGATATTTTAAAATCTATATGGTAAATAACGTGATGGATATTTTAAAATCTATAAGGTAAATAACGTGATGGCAAGCCCAAAAAGACCGTCTTAAAAATGCAGTCATCATCAAAATCCACGGTGCTAAAAATGGCTGATTCCAACAGATTGATGGCAGAGTATGTGGATTTGATGTGACGTATATGACGGAATGTCGATTACCAGAGCCGTCATACAGCTTAAGGCTAAACACATGCACGACTTTAGATAGATAGATAGATAGATAGATAGAGATAGATACTTTATTGATCCCCAAGGGGAAATTCAGGAAATTCACTTCAGAACTAGCCTTAATGATTCGTGAATGCACCGTCATTGCGTTGCAGAAGTCTTGCCCAGCACTTTTCCTCAGACTTCCTTTGTTTTTTGACATGTCAACATCTGCCAGTGTAGTTAGATGTATATGGTTAATGCAGCTATTGAGGCTTTGGTTCTTTTCTTTCATAATTGGTATAACACAGTTTATCTTTTGCACTTTTATGGCATTGTCAAGTCAAGTTTATTTATATAGCGCATTTCATACACAGAGATCATTCAATGTGCTTTAAATGAACACATGCAAACAGTAATAACAAATAAAAGCATAGAAGGGCAATAGTCAAAGAATAGTTTAAAAGATAAAGATCATAATAAAAAAAGAAAAATAAAATGCACAAGGTAAAATCATTTAAATAAATAATAATTGGGCAATTACACACAAAACTGTCACATCCTTAACGCCAACACACATGGTATTTAGTTGGCATTATGGACGTGACAATTTTGCGTGGAATTGCCCAATTAAAAAGACAAAATAAAAGTCCCCGACTTGGAAGATAGCTTTCCGTTACCTATAGCACGGCCGAGCTTGGACCCCATGTCTGGAACTTCCAGACATTCCATGAACCATGAGCACCCTGTTCAACTGTACGCCTCACAATTATGTGGCTTCATCATTTCTGACCAGTGTGTCCCATCATGTGCTTTTGAAGAGTCACATTTGTCATATCTACCTATATCGCAGCCGAACTCGGGGTTCTTGTTTGGAATAGGCTTAAATTAAAATTCCATGTTATCCCAGAAATTCCATGACTTCATGGAAACCCTGTTAAACTGCATGCCTCACAATTATGTGGCTACTTCATTTCTGACCAGTGTGTACAACCATGTGCCTTTGAAGATTTGAGGAAAGTTTGCATTAGGGCTTTAATGACGTGCGATTCGAAACCGAAATCGCAACACTCATATCCACAAACCTGCGTCGCGGTGTGAAAAAGCAGAACCACGACACACACTTTGTAGTGTTTCATGCAGTGATTTGCAGTGGACACACACCTCCCGCTTTATTTACCAGTAGCCTACGTTGTCAAAAAAAAAAAAAAAAAAAAAAAAAAAAAATGTCAAACCTCTCGCTGCTTTCATTGTAGACTATGTATTCAACTTTACCAAACAGTATAGAAGTAAACCCCCTCTCCTTGACCCACTCTCGCTCAATGGACACGCGTGACTCGGCATGCACAATCCAAATACATTCATAATTGTGAAAGCAAGGACGCATAGACAACTAGCTAAATTACTATTAAATCCACTTAGCATCATTAGCATGCTGCACATTTGTTTAAAACTCTTGCGTTCAAGTTGACTGGTCATCTCAATACCGTGTTTCTCAAAAGGGCCTGTCCCAAGGAGAACAAGTATTACCCTGAAACTTAAACACACATGGGGAAACCGAACAGTCCAATCAGTAGACTATGATAAGCTAGCCAACTATGCTACTTTGTTTGTAATATGTCCAGGCTTCAACCAGACAGCTGAATTAAAGAGGTAGAGTTGTAATATTAGGCCTAGGCTATAGTCTAATCTGCATAAAGTGTGCTGTCATAAATATCAGACATTCAATATTCATTATATATTATATTGTAATCCTCTGGTGTTGTTAACACCCCAAATCGTGAGATTGGTCGAGTTAAGGCCCATTCACACCAAATGATAACGATAACGATAACTATAACCATAACGAGCTATGCTCCTGCTAGCGTAGAATATCTGTGGACCTGTCAAATGCTTTTCCACACTCACGAGGCTTCTCTCCAGTGTGTATTAGCATAATGGCTTTTAAGGGTTGAATTTCGTGTAAAAGCTTTTCCACACTGGGTACATTCATGAGGCTTCTCTCTAGTGTGTATTAGCATAATGGCTTTTAAGGGTTGTATTTCGTGTAAAAGTTTTTCCACATTGGACACATTTATGAGGCTTCTCTCTAGTGTGTGTAAGCATGTGGCGTTGAAGATCACGGGTTGTTGTAAAAGCTTTATCACACTGGACACATTTATGAGGCTTCTCTCCAGTGTGAGTTAGCATGTGAGTTTTAAGAGTTGAGAAGTGTGTAAAACCTTTTCCACACTGGGCACATATATGAGGCTTCTCTCCAGTGTGTATGAGCATGTGGCTTCTAAGAGTTGACATTTGTGAAAAAGCTTTTCCACACCGGAGACATTTATAAGGCTTTTCTCCAGTATGTGTAAGCATGTGGCGATTGAGATCTGTGATGGTTATAAATGCTTTTCCACACTGGGCACATTTATGAGGCTTCTCTCCAGTATGTATGAGCATGTGCTTTTTAAGAGTTGAGAAGTGTGAAAAACCTCTTCCACACTGGGCACATTCATGAGGCTTCTCTCTAGTATGTATTCTCATGTGGGTTTTAAGATTTGAAATTTGTGAAAAAGCTTTTCCGCACTGGACACATTTATGAGGCTTCTCTCCGGTGTGCGTAAGCACGTGGGTTTTAAGAGCTGAACCATTAGAAAAGACTTTTCCACATTGGGCACATTTGTGAGGCTTCTCTCTAGTGTGTCTGAGCATGTGTTTTTTAAGAGTTGAGAAGCGTGTAAAAGCTTTTCCACACTGGGCACATTTGTGAGGCTTCTCATTACTATGAATTCGCATGTGTCTTTTAAGTGTGAACATGTATACAAAGGCTTTCCCACACTGGACACATATATGAGCCTTCTCTCCCGTATGTCTAAGCATGTGGCGTTTGACATCTGTGGAGGTTATAAAAGCTTTTCCACACTGGCTACATTTATGAGGCTTCTCTCCAGTGTGTATTCGCATGTGGGTGTAAAGATTTGAAATTTGTGAAAAAGTTTTTCCACACTGGGTACATTTATGAGGCTTCTCCTCATAGTGTGTAAGCATGTGGCTTTGAAGATCTTGGGATGTTGTAAATGATATTCCACACTGGGAACATTTATGATACCTTTTATGAGACTTCTGTCCTTTGTGTACAAGCATGTGGCGAGAAAGACTTGAGCTGTGTGAAAACCCTTTTCCACACTTCAAACATTTACGAGGCTTCTCTCCAGTGTGTGTAAGCATGTGGTGGTTAACTAGTGAGGCTGTAAATGCTTTTTCACAATGAGAATATGTATGTGTTTTTTTGTGAGACCTGTTTTCATTCACCCAAACTGAGTGTGTTTGCTGGTGTTTCTCAAGTTCTCTCAGGGTCATGAAAGTCTTCTTGCAGACCGAGCAGTGGTGCAGACCTCCCTTCAGTTGCAGGTTGAGTTCATCACTCTGTCCATGGATCTTCTGTGCCATTACATGTGGATGTTCTGATACGCCTGGAAGAGTTACCATAGAGACTTAGAATGACGATAGATGTTCCACATTCAGCAATTAGATACTGACGAGGAAATATCTAACTTCAGATAGAAATATAATCACTAGTTATGACTTACACATTACAAGACAGAGAGGGTCAGTGAACAGATAGGACATGTTTTAGTAGATATCTTTTGAGACTGCATCAGGGCCCAGTTGTTGAAAAGTAATCAAGTTTTGGGGGTTGGATCACATCTGATTTGATCAAATTTTCATTGCAAGAATCGACATTAACCAGCAGGTTCATATCTAGCCTGCGAATAGATGATGTGAAAAAAGCTAGAGTCGCCGGAAAGCACCTAGCGGGTCAGTTCACTAGTACGTTCTCTGTTTACAAGCCTGATTTTCAGTGACAAGCTCCGCCAGATCGTTCCCCAGCCTTAAAAATGTCATTGGCAGTCAACGGTTGTATTTAAATTGGGAGCCAATGAGTTAATAAAGTAATAAATTAATTAATAGTCAAAGTAGTCTACAGTACAGATAGCCTCAGGGTTCCCACTCTCTAGATCACATGTAAAATTCCATGACTTTTCCCTGACAAAAAAAACCTGAAGTACAGTATAAGTATATACTCTTTTGATCCCGTGAGGGAAATTTGGTCTCTGCATTTATCTCAATCAGTCCCGGCGGCATGGGCGGGCTTTGGGGGGCCAGGCCCGTCCTGGAGGTCATCTGTGCCCACCCTGGACGAGCTTGGCTGCTCCAACCAACCCCAATCCCATAAATTGATTTTGAACACTTATTAAATGTAGGCCTATATTATACGTTTGTCAAAGCAAGTAGCAAATAAAACTTGTAAAATCTGTATTATTCCGTAGCTAATCAATCAGGAACATTAGGTAAGCTCACCTAAATGGAGAGGAGGTTACGTGGCACAGTCTACTTCACTTCTGCACTAACCCCTGTCATCCGATGACAAATAGGCTATGCTTACCGGCTCGCAGGTAGGCTATATCTCATATCATAGCTTGTAGAAGTAGGCCTAGTAGTTTCTGGGTTTGTTTGATAGCGTTAACCTTTACTGTTTTTTTCTTCTGACCTAGTCGGAGAACAGGGAGCTTGTTACCACTCCAGGGCCGAAGTTATCCGTAACTTCGGGGCTAACTCCCCAACACTCTATCTGAAACTGGTTAGCAAATGAACGAGGATTTTGGTTTTATCTGCGGATTTATTTTTTGCATTATTTTGAATATGACTAGCTCCAGTCCCAACAGCACGTCTACTTTTTCCACACGCATCTCAGTTCTAACACACATATCCCCTCTCGCTTTCTCTCTCCATCCCTGCAAGACGGGGCTCTCTTAAAGGAGCTGCACCATTTTACAACAATTGCATCTACATTTTCATATTAGAATGTTTTGTCAAGTGTAAGCTAAGCTTAAACTACCGTGATCAATTTAAGTTCCCGTGCCCCCCCTGGAAAGGTGTAATGCCCGTCCGTGAATTTGTGTCTGCCGCCGGGTCTGATCTCAATCCATGAATTACGGCTGCCATGACTTACTATATAATGAATGGTGCAAAATACCAACCAATAATTTCTGAGCAGACGCGTAGCGTACTTTTTTAGGGCGGGAGATGAATGAATGGGCATAAAATAAACAAAGTTGAGCAACTCAAGCAAGCAGTAAAGCTAATAACCATATATACACCAACTTTGCGTGGAAATATATTTGTATTAATGTTTGGCAAGTAGGTTTTAAACTGCTGCAACAAAATTCCCTGATATTCCATGACTTTGCTAGCCTGGTGGGCCATCCTATATCATTGAAATGTATAGTCTGGCATCGAACCATTCACCTCGCTTAATCCAAGGGGCGGGCAGAGAATTGTCTTTCAAACTGCCTAGGCATGCAATAGGCCAGTGCTACGACCATATCCGTATCCGGTCGGCAAAACGGCAAATACATCCTTCTTCGAAAGGAATGACTTAAGTGCATTGTGTTGCTCAACTTTCAAAGAAAAGCACAAGTCCAACTTCTCCAAAGTTGACGCCAACGCCGATACAAACAACCGCTCTTCGTTAGTCATAGCCACCTTCCTTGTTGTTCACCATCGCAGGACTGTCGTTATCCTGTTAAGCCCGCCTTAAGACTCTAACAAAATAGAGCGCTGTGATTGGATGAGGTCCACGGCGTCAGCCAATAGAAATCACTATGGTTTGATACTAGACGTACAGGCTGAGCAAATTAATTTGCTGCCGCTAGGGTGCGTCTAGATTTCTAGGCTATGACTTTGCCCTAAAATGATAAAAAATTCCCTGACTTTCCATATCTGGAATAGACTTTCCAAAATTCCATGATATTCCAGAAATTCCTTGAACCGTGGGAACCCTGTAGCACGTTATGCTGTTTGATAGTTTATCTACAGAATGGATAAACATGCCGCAGGAGTTAACCTACAATAACAAATAGGCTACTTATCTATGCATTTCAAACAAACATGTTGATGTAATCAAAGTCATAGCCTACTCAATATTGTGAGTACACATTTATTTACTTTCACATTTCTTGCTGCTTATGTTGCAAAACACAACGCTGTTATGGAATAAGTGTAAGTTTGAAATGCCATCAGTCAAAAAACAATGTAATTGATTTCAACTGGTGTTGTCTATCATGGAATGGGTTACATTGTAGGTTTAAGTTGAGTTACTGTCACTTTAAGATTGTCTTGGTAGTGTGTAGGTCTAATTGAGTGCCTGTTACTTTAAGACTTTCGTGAGGGAGGAATCCGTGAAGTTTTTAAAAGGCTGCTGATATGTGTGGTGCAATTCATAATGTTTTGGATGTAGTTAGTTAAAATAAAGATTTGTAATTCTTCTCCTTGGGATAAGCACTTTAGAGTCTTGGAAAACACTTTTTGATTTACATCGGGATTTTGCAAACATTCAGTGCCCTGCACAAGTAACCTAGTCGCAATTGACAAGTAGCTGTAAAAGCATGCTGTTAAACTCGACATCCAAACAGTATTCTAACCATACACAGTAAAGATTCTAACCTTAGCTTAGAGATATGGCTTGATTGCATAACTTAACTTAGTCAGAGACTTTCTAATGAGGAGACATCCTCCATAGAAATGCATGGGGTTAGTTTGTAACGTTGTCTACACATATCCCACCCCTTCCTCGGCAAAACATCGACATGTGAATACATTGAGCCAATCATGTGGTTTGATGTGAATACATTGAGCCAATCATATGGTGTGTTGTGAAGACATCTTCCCAATCATGTGTTGTGAACTCGCCGCTGGAGCAAGATTGGTGTCGTGAAGCCATGCGCACGCGCATTTCTGCTGAATAGGATGCCCGATGAGTGCCCAAAAAGCGTTGCTATATGGCCGCCAAGTGGAGGGACTTGCCTAAAAGGACTTTGGCTTAGTTTAGTCTTCTCAATGTACTATGTTGTGATAAGACCTTAGCAGAGTTAACTTGAATGCAGCAGTTTTGAAACATTTTCTGCAGCATGGTCACGATGCTAAGCGGATTTAATAGCAATTTAGCCAGACGTCTTCTATGCTTCTACACTGTACGTACCAACAACAATCTTCAACAATTGTTAATGTTTTGTTAAATGTGCATGCAGAGGAGGGGCGGCAGGTTCGTTACGAGAGAAAGCGGGGCGGGGCAAGGAAAGGCTGCGTGCGTAAAAAGCGCAGCTCAATTAAATGATTTTCATTGTGGCGGCCAGTTGTTATTCTATGGCGCCCCGCCACAGATTAGTCAATGTATGGGAACACTGAGAGTACACCTTACTCTTTATTGTTAAGTCTCGTAAAATTTGTACTTGATTATGGATTTGTGTTTGAAAGGGGGATCTGAGAGGACTTACTTTCCAGCAGATAATCGTGCTCATCCTCTTCCTTCTTCACTTCACTCTCCACGGTTGTCTGTAGTGATTCATAGTTAGAGTCTGTGACGTCCGTTTTAGTTTTACAGTGAAGCTCTACAGATGGCTTTTCTTCTTCTTCTGGACATGCAACCATATGACCATATTCCTCCTCTTTTATATCTTCTTCTTTCACCAGCAGTCCCAGATCGCCCCAGAGTGCTTCCGTCACGTTACAGCCAGAGCTCAACGGTGGTGCGAGATCCATGTTCCTAATGGACCAAAGATGCCAAGATCCGAAACAGCCTGTAATCAGAGCTACACAAAACAACAGAAATTTTTTAAATTATTTTCTCATGTTCTAGAAAATTATATAAAGCATTCAGAAAAAGAGTAGGCTACTTTACATGACCAGTGTTGGGGTCGTTACAGTTTTTGGGGTCTGATTTCACGCACCCGACTCCACATGACAAAGTAAAGCAAAGGGGTGGTTCAGGATTTAGGACATAGGACCTTATTTCCAGGTTAGCAAGTGTGATATTTATCAGTGGAGACCGTTTTCAACATGTTTCCTCTAGTCCCTCTAGTTGCAGAGTTCTCAAGTCATCAGTATGTGTTAGATCCCGAGAAAAGTGGATTTTGAGGGGTACAGCTCCATAGACCTCCATTTCCATTAGAACCAACCAGAAACCGGAAGTTTTCCGAGAGTGGAAGTTCTCCCCTTATTAGACATTCTGTGGTCACTTATAACAGGTTACCTTGGTCCCTTACTTGTCAGAGTTATTACATTCAACATACCTTCAAATTACATCACAATTTATAAAGGAACGAAAGAAAAGCACAATTGCCTGAAATATGTAATGTAACCCATTAGAAAAGAAGCGACCGTCGAATAATCTTACAGTACTTCCTTGTCAATTATTTGTGTAATTCATCTGATATATTCTGTTTTTCTTTTTAAACTTCGTTCCTTTATAAATTGTGGAGTAGGCCTATCATTAAGGTACGTTTTGGAATGTAGATACTCTGACATTCGACATTAAAGGAGCACAAATTTAGGCAATGGGCAGTCTTAGGGGCGGACACTAAGCATAAAATGTCTCCTTACTGCTTCAGCCAAATTCTGTTATTCCTTCCTCTATATGCTGTACCAAAATATAGTTTATTATCAACGAGAAATGGTTGCTGGCATAAGTCAGCGGCGTTGGTTTAAGCACATAATTGACGTTTTGTTTACATGTGTTGAATGGAAATCAATGGGAGCCGGAAATTGGTAGGCCTAGCCTAAATAGCGGTGGCCAAAGATGATTTCTCCAGATAGCGAGACGGAGGTATGAAATACCCCTAGTAAGGTCTGCGTGCTGAACAGGCTAGTTACACGGACCACATGCATCCGGATTGGAGCAAGAGTAGAGTCTTTTTTAACTTGACAAACTTGACTAGGGTTCAATTTCAAATCAACCCAAATCGGCACGTGACTCCTCGCCTTCGAGCTACAGTGTGCAATCAAGAAGTCTATAGTGTTTCTGTTGTTATGTCAAACCTAACGTAACAGAGACTTACCTCAGTCAAATTCGCTGCTCATCACACTGCCCTTTGTTTAGGATTTGTTTTGGATAAGACAAGAAACAAGTATTTGTCAACACGTTGACGAGACTCCCATACCTGCGTGGATCCTGGGACGGAATGAAAATTCCAATATGGCCGTCATTTGGAATATTGTCAAAATAAAAGTCGGAATTTAATTCCATGTATTAATCATTATTTCTTTACGAAGTGTACTTTACATTTGGCAACACATACACGTTTTCAAATGAGATTTCTGCATTAGACATTTGTGTAGATACATTTAAAATAGTTAACATTTTAAAATAATTTGCGTGGATTTCATACTAAAACATAAAAAAAAAAAAAATCCTGATGTATGAAATTGTGCGTACGCAGCATTCCACGCAGCTTTTCTTTGTACATCCCAATTAACGTGAAATTAAGCGTACATGCACAAGCATTACACTCCACCCTCTCTCCTCCCTCAATCACCATCATTTTAATATGCTAACTAGAAGGCCACTCGAGAGCGCAGACCTCCGTGAAGACAAATGGCCTATCCCGCAATTATAATAACAATGAAAACTCATTTGTGGATCCATTCATACTCAAACCTGCTCCAAAGTTTAATAATTGAAATCATCAAATTAATAAAAAAAGTTTATCTCCAGTGAATGCGAGGTAGAAGTGTTTATCCGACAAAATGGCAAGAATTTTACATCTTTATCATCTGTAATTACAGAGCATAGCAGTGGCTAGCTATAGGGTCAGAGACCGTGTAGTCCAAGAGCATTAGCTCAAAATGGAGTCAAACCCGGAACAAATTAGTAACAAGCTGAATTTTTCAGGATATGTTCAGAATACCTTTAGGAATAACATACTAAAAGTCCCCGTGAATCCCCCTTGTGCTTTCTGAGATATTCAAGAAAAGTACTTCATAAGTACAAATACCCTAGCGGTCATCAAAATGGCCAACTATTTATTTTCTTAAGGAACTGTTTATTGTATCTTATTAAATCTTATCAAGCAAATATTTATGTAAATATTTATTTTCTGCCCTGAGGAATTAAATAACATATGTGTGTATTTCTGTTTTTGTTCAACTTGTTTATGTAACAATGATCAAATAAAATCTTGTAATTATCTTGTAAATCTCTAATATTCTATTTTGTATGATCAATAGCATAAATACTAATATGAATAAATATTGATATAATAATAACAATAATAATAACCTAATAATACTATTCTGATAATAACAATAGCCTACTAATTAAAAGGAATCCTAAACCTATTAAGGGGTTCCTTAAATAACCTTGCTGAGAAGTTCCCCAAGGAACCTTTCTGAGCTGAAAAGGTTCCCCCACAGTGGCAATGGTGAGAAAAGGTTCATCGAGGCTCCTCTACTTCTAAGAGTGTACGATGATCACGCATAAGTTTTTGTGAAATATCCAATGTTTGCACACCTTGTCCAATGTAGTGCTCAATGTCACGCTTTTCCAGCAGCAGAGATATCCTTTCTCTTTCCCATATAGCCTGTGGCATGATTAATAATGTGGAACATCCTTTGATTGGGCTCACCTGGCAAACTAATTCGATTTCGATTTCAATGATCCAAAGAGACCTAAGACACAAAATCATCCATGAGTTTAATTGAAAAACAACAACAAAAATGTTTGTGGCACTTAAATCCAATTTGCATCATAATTTGGAACACAGTGTAGATACATTTTTTTTAATTGATTGACAACCCTATTTTTTTTCATTTGATTGATTCAACTGCCACCTGCCCCAATTTAATTACGGTATTGGCCGACTATAAGACAGGGGTTTTTTTTTCCCTCAAAATATGTCTGAAAAAGTGGGATCATCTTATATTCGGGGCCTAGACAAAAAAAAGGGAAACCCCATAGATGGCGCCATATCGATATTTTGTAACGAGTGTTTTAAATTAATTTTTTTATTTTTGAAATCCTTCATCCTGGATGATAGAGAGACCAAGAGATTGTCTCAAACAAAGTGGTTCAAAAGTTGGTCAAGTTAACCAACAACTGAGAAAGAGCTATGATAGATATTTTAAAATCTATATGGTAAATAACGTGATGGCGAGCCCAGAGAGACCGTCTTAAAAATGCAGTCATCATCAAAATCCACGGTGCTAAAAGCGGCTGATTCCAACAGATCGATGACAGAGTATGTGGATATGATGTGACTGAAAAACGTAATGACGGAATGTCGATTACCAGAGCCGTCATCCAGCTTAAGGCCTTGGAGATCCCTTAAAGAGCTAAACATACCCACGACTTCAAAACTAGCCTTAATGATGTGTGAAAGCACTGTCATTGCGTTGCAGAAGACTTGCCCAGCGCTTTTTCTCAGACCTCCTTTGTTTTTTGACATGTCAACATCTGCCAGTGTAGTTAGATGTATATGGTTAATGTAGCTATTGAGGCTTTGGTTCTTTTCTTTCATAATTGTGTAACCCGCACGACGAGGGAAGGCCTGTGCTTGTGCGGGAACAGTCTAGTTCTAAACTCTAGGTTCAAGAGGAGACTGGCTTAGGTTATTACTAGACCACAGTTCAATGACTCACCCCAAGACAACACACCACTCTCAAAGATTCTTCTTTAAATACAAAATATATTTATTTTAACATTCAAATATCATTCAATTCACTCTATGCAATCATATATTATTCTATTCTAAGGTATCAGTGGAAATATAAAAAACTATTGTGATATATATATATTTACTATTTAATTTGACTGTATTATTGATATTCTATTTAAAATCTATTTATAGTCTATTTAAACCCTATTTGATATACCCTTTATTTATTGATCTATTTTAATCGTTATATGTTATACTATTTTATTTGACTCTATATTCAATTTATTACTATTGCTACTTATTTGATTTATATACTTATGGCGTTAAATCACTTTTTCTTATACAATAAAAATACAATTCTTAACATATAACTATAATATCAGTTTATCAGAAGTGCCGGCACTTAGGTAACTTTTCATTAAATAATTCCCTTGAGATCTCTGAACTTAAAATAACAAAATAAACATAAACCCCAAAAATAAAAGAGAGTGCACTCAAAATGAATAATTAAATAAAAAATAGTGGTGGATGTAATTCCTTAATGTCACAGTCCGTGGGTGTAGGTGTATTTGCCCAGATCCTACCACAGTCACTGGGTGGAAAGTGGATGAAGGCGGGGGTTCAATTTCTGGGAATATTGCAAGGAAGAATGGCGATGAGGATGGTCCAGGGAAGGGTATCACAGCAGGGAATTTGAGGTATCCAAGGCGTAGACACAAATGGTCCAGGGAAGGGTATCACAGCAGGAAATTCGAGGTATCCAAGGCGTAGGTCAAGGAGTGGTTGAAAGGGTAATCAAAAAACCAGTCTGTACAAAATTGTACAGAATACTAATTAATGCAATGGATCTCCTTCTCAATCATTTCTATAATAAAACTATCATAGGCATATCATAACCATAGTACTGAGGTCAACCAAGTTCATAAAATGCTAAAGTTCAGAATATTATTTCCATGAATCCATTTACGTTACCAGTTTGTTTGGTTGCTATGGGTTCACATGGTAACCGCAGAGCGGTTAGCTTGAAGGCTATCTAAGACAGCTAACCAGCACTTTGGCTTCCCAGAATAACAAACACAGGATACCTTTTTTTTTTGTTTTAAATCCTAAATTGTTTGTAACGTCATACATTATAAAATCGATCTCATTAAGAGGTTGTCCTGACAGGTTTTTAAAAAGTATATCACTCACGAAAAATACATTAGGGTGTATTTAGGGTCATTAGTCTCCAGTGTAGGTGGCTTAGCTTAGGTTAGCACAACATAGAAAAAAAATGCGATTACAAGATAAACCTTTAAAAATTACTAGCTCACCAGGATTCAAGTGATTAATATGTTTCGATCTGTTACGATGGTCCAACGAGGTCTTTGTTCAGGAAGTGGTTTATCTGTAACAGTTATCAGGATAATAACGTTGTCTTTGTTAAGTGACTTGGCAACCTACATAATAAATAATTATTTGGGGTTAGCGACTCACCAGGATTGAAGCTTTTCGATCAAAAGAAATGTGTTTGATTTCTGTTTGGTCAAGATTATTCTTGTTTTGATTAATATTCTTCTTCTTTCTTTCTGTATCGTTAGTTATCCGTTCGACGTCCGTCTCTAATTTGTAGTAGCAGTTGTTTATTATTATTTGATTGTTTGAACCTGTCTCGTGCGCCCTCTAGGGGTCACCAAAGAATTATTGGTACATCACAATGGGCAAGCTGGCTATCCATGTGGGTTACAATTGGTATACCACAGTTTATTTGTTCTTTCATAATTGGTATACCACAGTTTTATTTGGTATACCGCATTTCATACACAGAGATCATTCAATGTGCTTTACATGAACAAATGCAAACAGTAATAACAAATAAAAGCATAGAAGGGCAATAGTCAAAGAATAGTTTAAAAAATAAAGATCATAATAAAAAAAGAAAACAAAATGCACAAGGTAAAAATTAAGGCCCATTCACACCAAGAATGATAACGATAACTATAACCATAACGAGTTATGCTCCTGCTAGAGTAGAATATCTGTGGACCTGTCAAATGCTTTTCCACACTCATGAGGCTTCTCTCCAGTGTGTATTAGCATAATGGCTTTTAAGAGTTGAATTTCGTGTAAAAGCTTTTCCACACTGGGTACATTCATGAGGCTTCTCTCTAGTGTGTACTCTCATGTGGGTTTTAAGATTTGAAATTTGTGAAAAAGCTTTTCCACACTGGGCACATTGATGAGGCTTCTCTCCGGTGTACGTAAGCTCGTGGGTTTTAAGAGCTGAACCATTAGAAAAGACTTTTCCACATTGGGCACATTTGTGAGGCTTCTCTATAGAGTGTCTGAGCATGTGTTTTTTAAGAGTTGACAAGCGTGTAAAAGCTTTTCCACACTGGGCACATTTGTGAGGCTTCTCTGTAGGGTGTCTTAGCATATGGCATTTAAGAGTTGACATTTGTGAAAAAGCTTTTCCACACTGAACACATTTGTAAGGCTTTTCTCCAGTATGTGTAAGCATGTGACGATTGAGATCTGTGGAGGTTATAAATGCTTTTCCACACTGGGCACATTTATGAGGCTTCTCTCCAGTGTGAATTCGCATGTGGGTCTTCAGATTTGAAATCTGTGAAAAAGCTTTTCCCAAGACTGGGCACATTTATGAGGCTTCTCTCCAGTGTGTATCAGCATGTGTTTTTAAGACATGAAATTTGTGAAAAACTCTTTCCACACTGGACACATTTATGAGGCTTACCTCCAGTGTGCATTAGCATATGGCTTTTAAGATGTGAAATTAGTGAAAACCGTTTCCACACTGGACACATTTATGAGGCTTCTCATTACTATGAATTGAGATGTGTCTTTTAATGTGAACATGTATACAAAGGCTTTCCCACACTGGACACATATATGAGCCTTTCCAGTATGTCTAAGCATGTGGCGTTTAAGATCTGTAGATCTGTCAAATGCTCTTCCACACTGGGTACATTTGTGAGGCTTCGCTGTAAAAGCTTTTTCCACACTGGGTACATTCATGAGGCTTCTCTCTAGTGTGTGTGTACTCTGTGGGTTTAAGATTTGAAATTTGTGAAAAAGCTTTTCCACACTGGGGCACATTGATGAGGCTTCTCTCTCCGGTCGCGTAAGCTTCGTGGGTTTTAAGAGCTGAACCATTAGAAAAGACTTTTTCCACATTGGGCACATTTGTGAGGCTTCTCTATAGAGTGTCTGAGCATGTGTTTTTTAAGAGTTGAGAAGCGTGTAAAAGCTTTTCCACACTGGGCACATTTGTGAGGCTTCTCTGTAGGGTGTCTTAGCATATGGCATTTAAGAGTTGACATTTGTGAAAAAGCTTTTCCACACTGAACACATTTGTAAGGCTTTTCTCCAGTATGTGTAAGCATGTGACGATTGAGATCTGTGGAGGTTATAAATGCTTTTCCACACTGGGCACATTTATGAGGCTTCTCTCCAGTGTGAATTCGCATGTGGGTCTTCAGATTTGAAATCTGTGAAAAAGCTTTTCCGCACTGGGCACATTTATGAGGCTTCTCTCCAGTGTGTATCAGCATGTGTTTTTTAAGACATGAAATTTGTGAAAAACTCTTTCCACACTGGACACATTTATGAGGCTTACCTCCAGTGTGCATTAGCATATGGCTTTTAAGATGTGAAATTAGTGAAAAACCGTTTCCACACTGGACACATTTATGAGGCTTCTCATTACTATGAATTCGCATGTGTCTTTTAAGTGTGAACATGTATACAAAGGCTTTCCCACACTGGACACATATATGAGCCTTCTCTCCAGTATGTCTAAGCATGTGGCGTTTAAGATCTGTAGATCTGTCAAATGCTCTTCCACACTGGGCACATTTGTGAGGCTTCGCTGTACGGTGTCTTAGCATATGACTCTTAAGAGATGACTTTTGTAAAAAAGCTTTTCCACACTGGACACATTCATAAGGCTTTTCTCCAGTATGTGTAAACATGTGGAATTTGAGATCTGTAGAGGTTATAAATACTTTTCCACACTGGGCACATTCATGAGGCTTCCCTGTACGGTGTCTTAGCAAATGGCTCCTAAGAGTTGACAGTTGTGAAAAAGCATTTCCACACTGGACACATTCATAAGGCTTTTCTCCCGTATGTATAAGCATGTGGCGTTTGACATCTGTGGAGGTTATAAAAGCTTTTCCACACTGGGTACATTTATGAGGCTTCTCTCCAGTGTGTATTCGCATATGGGTGTTAAGATTTGAAATTTGTGAAAAAGTTTTTCCACACTGGGTACATTTATGAGGCTTCTCCTCAGAGTGTGTAAGCATGTGGCTTTGAAGATCTTGGGATGTTGTAAATGATATTCCACACTGGGAACATTTATGATACCTTTTATGAGACTTCTCTCCTTTGTGTACAAGCATGTGGCGAGAAAGACTTGAGTTGTGTGAAAACCCTTTTCCACACTTCAAACATTTACGAGGCTTCTCTCCAGTGTGTGTAAGCATGTGGTGGTTAACTAGTGAGGATGTTGTAAATGCTTTTTCACAATGAGAACCTTTTTTTTTTTTTTTTATGTGAGACTTGCTTTCATTCACCCAAACTGAGTGTGTTTGCTGGTGTTTCTCAAGTTCTCTCAGGGTCATGAAACTCTTCTTGCAGACCGAGCAGTGGTGCAGACCTCCTTTCAGTTGCAGGTTGAGTTCATCACTCTGTCCATGGATCTTCTGTGCCATTACATGTGGATGTTCTGATATGCCTGGAAGAGTTACCATAGAGACTTAGAATGACAATAGATGTTCCACATTTGGCAATTAGATACTGATGAGGAAATATCTAACTTCAAATAGAATTAAAGTGCAGAAATATAATCACTAGTTATGACTTACACATTACAAGACAGAGAGGGTCAGTGAACAGATAGGACATAGATAGATAGATAGATAGATCCCCAGGGGAAATTCAAGGACATGTTTTAGTAGATATCTTACTCAAAGCAGCTCTGCTAACGTAACGCTGGTAATCACTGCAGCTTCATGGTGTTGTTCAATACACTACACTGTGTGAACTCAAAGCAGCTCTGCTAACGTAATGCTGGTAATCACTGCAGCTTCATGGTGTTGTTTAATACACTACATTACAAGACAGAGAGGGTCAGTGAACAGATAGGACATGCTTTAGTAGATATCTTTTGGGACTGCTTCAGGGCCCAGTTGTTGAAATCAAATTTTCATTGCAAGAATCGACATTAACCAGCAGGTCCATATCTAGCCTGCGATAGATGATGTGAAAAAAGCTAGAGCCCCCACAAAAAAAAACAAAAAACTCTTCGGATTTACACAATTCACACAAGTCACCCAAACTGACGTGAAAAAAGCGGGAGGCGCCAAAAAGCACCATGTTTGCATGAATGAACAATGAGTCTGAAAGTGGACCTAGGCTTAAGCAATAAGCCCCGAGAGGCCAAAGGTTACACTGATTCTACAAGGGGCGTTGTTAGGCACGACGTGCTAGCGGAGTAAACCCCCCTTAGCTGTTGTAGAATCAGTGTAACCTACGGACTCGAGTGCCTTATTGCTTTTCTAAAACTGTTATAAATACCTGGTAAAGTTTCAAAAGTAAAGGCACAGCAATTAGAACTAAAACGAGTAATTCCTAGATAATCATTCTTCCGCCAAGAAATATATTTCCTCTATCTGAATGGTTGCCAAGCAACGTCCAGACGCAGCTACTACTACTTTTGTATCAAGTTAAGATATAGCAGTAATATAGAACGAAATGCGGTCAAGGTGTATGTTTATGCTGCATTTTACAATGGCATCAAACGCGATTCAGCCAATCACAATCAAGGACTGGAACTACATACACAGTATGCCAGCTAGACTGAAATCTATGGTTCCCATGCGCGAAAATTTATGAAATTAGACACCATCTCATCCCTCACAGTTGCTCAGGGACAGAGATGTATAAAACTAGCAGAAACAAATAGTACTCCACACATCAGATATGTGCATTTGACACATGAGTGAAAGCATTGTTGGATTCCGAATTCTCGCAGAGCCGTAGGTGCTCAGGCTCGTCATCGCCACTTGTGGGGAGAAAAAATCGATTCAAATTGTAAATAGTAAATTGTAAAACAAAAAAAACATAATATAAATGCCCATAGTAGATTAAAAGAACGACCCAGATTAATATGAAACTTAAACGTGATAGCACAAATTAAAGTCCAAGTAACCTAGTCTGTCAAACAAAAAATGTAAACTAGGGAGATCCAAGGTCTAACAAAAGCCAAGGAGCAGGACCGGAGCACTCAATGCTTAAAGTGTTTTTATTCAAAAAACTCTGAAGACGATGCATGGGCGTCGAAACGTTAGTCATTTTGCACGAATAAAAACACTTTAGGTGTGCTCCGGGTCCTGCTCCTTGGCTCTTCTTAGACCTTGGATCTCCCTTTTTGACTTCTGTGTCCTGTTCCGTGAGCACCAACCAGACTGAAGCGCAAGTGACCCCCTTCTACTAAAAACTGTAAACTGTTCCATTTACTAAGAAGCCGACTTGTTAAGTTTGTTGCACAACTTTCTTTGGCCCTAACATTGGATAGTTAGCTTGTTTACAGTTGATTCCATTGTTGCGAAGCCTACTTCCAGGCTCAACCATCGTCCTTCTGTTACAGTTACCATTCATAAGCATTGAGATGGAACAGTGATTCAACTTTTTTTTACCAGATATACTTCATAGGTATCCCGTTATTCACCATTAATAGCCACCCACCAGCCAATGAGAAAAGAGTATTTATTCTCTTAGGGTGATAACACAAATTGAAGGTCATCATAGGCCACCATAGTTTATTATAGTTGGCCACTATAGGCCACCATAGTTCACCATAGTAACTGCATGCGTTACCAACACAAACAAAGGCTAGTCCTATAATTCACTGTTCTATTGCAATTAAAAACAGCTATTATGATAGGCTACTAATAATCTTTTCAGACAGGTAAACGGACATGAACACTACGATATACAATTATAGCCAGCTGCCACAAAGACATCGGTCATTGAAAAAGTCAACGTTAGGCTACTAAAATTTACCCATCTGGAGTAAGCTAACGTTATCACTGCTCCAGGGTGCTTGCATTTGATATGATCATATGCATTAGTGTTGAACTGCCGTTAAATGACAGGTCTGTTTTTCGGAATCTGAATTCAATCTGTTTAGTTGCCATAATTTCGCACACATAACTATGTAACTATTTTACCTTATTGTATCATTTATTTGTTTGATGACATTCAGAGACTCACCATCAAGCGAATGTTCAGCACAGTTTAAGGGCCCATTTGTAGTCAAACAATATAAAGGTTTGTTGGAACCTAGTTCTGGGCCTCAATACGGTTGCATTACCCATCCTTTAACATTGTTTTAGTTTTGTGGTATTTGCTTTTATCTAAAACATACTTTTTTTGTTTTGCTGCGTTTTAAACAGCTACATGAACAGTCTACTCTAAAACTAAACAAAAACGTCTCTAATCTAAAATGTGTCTCTCTGTTGACTATGTATGGGCTTTTGTTAATTGGGTAAGTACCTTGCTGTGCATGTGAGTGATTCAGAGCAGTAAAAACACAATGTAATACAACACAGTGCTGCCACTGACCTGATTGCAACAGCGCCCTCTAGAGACACAACATTTCAGTGCAACACACCAATCTATAGACCCTTTCATCAATAAAAACAAAAACAATGCTTGAACGTTCTATTTAGCTCTGTGTGAGAGCTAGTGATGGGCAAATTAAGCTTTGGTGAACCACTAAACCACAGCAGTGTGAAGCTAGCAACACTAATGAAAAAATCCAATATTGCTGCCACATGTAGATTTTTCAACATAAAAGTCCTTACCCAAACCAGTTATGTAACCAAGAATATTGGTTTGGCTAAGGACTTTTTATGTGAAAAAAAATGTATGTGTGACCATTTTGCTTTTCAGCTAGTGTCGCTAGGTTCACACTGCTGTGGTTCAGTGGTTCACCAAAGCTTCATTTGATTATCACTAGTGAGAGGACTTACTTTCCAGCAGATGTTCATGTTGTTCCTCCTCTTCCTCCTCCTCTTCCTCCTCCTCTTTCTTCACTTCAGTCTTCACTGTTGTCTGTAGCATTTCATTGTACGTAGACTCTGGTGACTCTGTGACGTCTGTTTCAGATTTACAGTCAAACTCTGCAAAGGGCTTTTCTTCATCTTCATCTGGACATGATGTCACATGACCATACTCCTCCTCTTTTATATCTTCCTCTTTCACGATCACTCTCAGGTCAACCTGGTGCGTTTCAGCACAGTCAGGACTAAATGGAAGTCCGAGGTCCATGTTGCTAGTAGTACAAAGATGATTCCGTCCAAAGTTTTCAATTTCCTGTAGTCAGAGAAACAGAATAAAGAAAAATAAAAATGCTAAGTCAGGTTTCCTTTTTTTTTTTTTTTGCCTGAAGAAGACCCAGCAGGGTCGAAACGTTGCCTTTTGTGCATTAAATATATGGGAGTCAAACGCAGTGTTGCGGACGTTATATCCTCTCATGTCCCACCCGCAGTGCCCAAAAGGTTCCCTTTCCCCTATGATCTCCCTCCAACCTATCTCAAGCACCACACCACAACAGAGTAGAGCAATGGAGGATGACACAGAAACCTCTTTTTTTGATCTATAAAATGTGTTTATTTACTAAAAAAATGTTTTGTTTTTTGAGATATTTAATAAATTAATCAATTTATTAAAGTTGTGTTCATTGTTATGACATTAAGTGGTGTGAACAGCTCAAGGATGTAAACCATGGCATAGTGGAAATTTTGCTGCCATATAATTGGTAAGTGCCCCCACTGACTGCCTGGCCACCTGCATCGGTGGCATTTGTAGCCTCTCTGGGAAACATTGCTCCTTAGTTGCTGCCTCCTGCCTCCATCTTGGGTGTACTCGTTCACAAAAATCGTAGGGCACACTCGTTCTTTTTGTCGTTCACAAAAATCGTAGGGCACAGCAAGTTGCAATAACAAATGGGGAAAAAGTGTAGGTCACTGCGTTTCAAAAGAATTCTCCACCTTGACTTCAGTCTCCCAAATGCAATTTCAATATTACAAGGGATTACATTGTCCCCGGAGCAACTTGGGGTTAAGTGCCTTGCTCAAGGGCACAACGGTGGAAGCCAGGAATTGAACCGACAACTTTCAGGCTACTGCATGCCAGCCCAGCTCCTTAACCACTACACTACCATCACCCCATAGTCATCCTTGCCCGGCAAGAAGCTAACAATCAATTCAATTGTCATGCCACGATCTAGGGCGCTTACAGACAACTTATAGAAACAAGTTCACCAACATAAGGCATAGTTTCATGATTGTGTTCCATCACACTACGGTCTTTGGGCAACTGGTCTTCTTTCTTGAACAGCTCTGACTGCCACAGGACTTTGGCATCATGAGCACTGCCATCATGAGAACGCCCAGGGACAGCCCTCTGAAGTCCAAACACGACTCCACAACTCGGTCTAGCCCAGAGTACTACGATTTGGGCTGTGCCCATTAACAGTAAATTTAAGCCTTATATGCTCTGTTTATTTAGCCTAGAAATCTAGACGCCCTAGCAGGGCTAGTCTAGCAACTCTCCGTTGGCTTGTGAGCTCCAGAAATCGAAACTTAATTAGGGCATTGAAATCGTGTATAGAGTCGTTAGGTGGGCTTAACATAATGATTGATGGCAGAGTTGCAACGGTTTGGCTTGAATTCCCTGCTACTTGAAAAAAAAATCCTACTGCGTCCTATTGCGTGCAGAGGGAATTTGAAAGACAACTGATTATCCCGCCCCTCGGACTGAGCACTGTGAACGGTGAGTGCCCAGACCCTACATTTTAATGTGGGTCTGGCTCGCCAGGCTACTGTTTATTAGCAGTTCTGTTGGATTTGTGTCACATTAAATCAGTTGTAGAAACAAGAGTGTCCAACTTCTATTTGTCGCTATGATGTTATGACGTTTGGGTAAAACACTGTGTAATGCTTCGTTACAAACTGGCTAGCAACGACTGCTAACAATACCCAAATGCTAGCACACGGTAGAGCAGCTGGTTGACAAACAGAACACAAACAGCTCGTATGACATGATGTCACTGACGAGCTACGAGTTCGCTAAAAGACAAATTGGGGCATAAGATCCAACCCGGGATAAGCATAATAACCGGAATACTGAAGTGCATGTAAACGCAGTCAATAATGTGATGTGTAGGTCTAATTGAGTTGCACATTTGTGGTGTCTAGGTCTAATTGAGTGCCTGTCACTTTAAGAAATACATGAAAGTAATTAGTCTTTCTGGGATCATAAAGTGTCTCGAAATGTTCCTTTATGATTTTTGCGAGCACTGCTCAAGTGACATGACGTGAGCTAGCGAGATAGTTAGCAAGTAACTCCAGATGTAAAAGTTTGCCAATAGGTCGCGTAGCCTATTTCTGAAATGTTAAACCCAACAGTAGGCCTAAATGAACTAAATCTCATAGCCTAGGTAGGTTAGCTATACAAACTTGACAGATGCAAGTGAGCAAATCAACTTAACATTGGCCTTTTATTATTTGTTTCTGGGCAGCCTTAGCATCACTTAAACGAGCAGCCGTGTATCGCTGTTTTTGGCACGACAGCTGCAGCTTTGAAAGCTGCGCTTTTGTGTGTGTGTGAGGAGAAAAGAGAGTGAAGAAAGGCTCAAGCTAGGGGAGGCGAGGCTCTAGAAACGCCTCGTTTGTACATGTATGCATCTTACTGCAAAACAACACTGACATTCTTAAAAGTATCAATACTAAAATTAGGAATTGTGATATGTGTAATTTCAGGGTATTACTGTGCATTTTTTGGGGGGCAGCGGGGCTGATATAAAGCATTGTTGACAGTGTTTTGTTCTTGTTCTTCTGCCGAGACAAGCAGCACTTTCTGTTGAGTTCACCATTGATGTAATTTTGTTTTGGTTCCGTTCGAGTTGCGCTAATCTGTCTATGGTACCGGATGTACGTTTTTATGAGTGTCAATGGAAAGGCGGTGTAAGTGAGCCGTCACGATTTATTAACCGTGACGTTTTACACCGTGGTTAATTGTAAAACCGTTTTACCGGGACATCCCTACTAAGTCTATGGGACTTAAAGGGGCAATCTGGCCATTTTTAACCCCAATATAGTATTAAGCTTAAACCACGTTCTAACCCCAATATAGTATTAAACCACGTTCTAACCCCAATATAGTATTAAACCACATTTGGGGTTATAACACACTCAGAAAACCATTCCAAGACCAATGGAACAAGAGTTGGTTCCCTACGAGACACCACCGTAACTCAAATGGTGTGGCGAAACATTATAAACTTTGTGTTTTTGCAATTGACAAAACCCCATAACCTCAACATCACATTAAACGTCTGCAAAACAACACAATCATGTAGCCTTGTAGGCTATGCTAGACTTCGAAGGACAATAGAAACATGAACTTGGGAAGATAATACATTACGTCAATGGTGTCTGCAGCTGAAGACTTCGGTCGTGGAATACAATTTTTCTTCAGATAACTGTGCCATTTTTTATTTGATTGGTCGTAGAAGTCCCCTTTGTCAAAATGATCGCTGCATACACGGTAATCTTTCTCACGCAGGACATCTAACGGAGTTTGCACATCAAGGTGAAGTACGGTCAGCCACAACTGCAATGTATCCAATTCCTTGAATGGTAGCCGGTGAAAGCTCAACCCGTTGTATTTTCTCATTCGGTTTTCACAATTGGGAAATGCACAAACACGAACCATTTCCTCAGTGATGTATACACACACAGGTGTCTTCCTCTTTCAAAACTCTTCTTCAATCTCACTCTGATGAGAGACTCAAAAGGTCTCTGTATGGCCCAGAGCAGAAAACAATGCCGGTGTGCGGCCTGAAGCAAACGTCATTTCTGTGCTCTCTGTTAGGGTTCTTACAGAGTCAACTCATTAGTACGCATAAGCGTCCGCAAGGCTACGCATCGCTACGCTTCAGCCGCCATTATGCATCAATGCGTAGCAGTTTTTTGATACGCGACGTGCCGATGCATGCAATACTATGCGTTGTAGATGGGGGCGACACTGCAAGTATTGTACATTACATCAAGTGTTATATTTACAGAAGCTTTGGATACAATGGCCAACTAAGAGTAAAAAATATTCTTATAGCTTATCTTTCTCCGCATCGTAGGCTACATGCTATTCATGTATAATATGATTGTCACTTGGAGGAGACTTCAGACTTGTAGATAACTATTAGATAACCGCTGCTAATAACATGCTCATCACGTCAGAAAAGCATGGGGCTGTGCACAGTAGTTCACATTCATTCACAATTTATAAATTGTGTAGGCCTACCATGTTCCTAAACACAACATGTGTCCTTGGAGTCTTTTGACAGATTCTGAATGAAAACTGATCCGTGGCTCTCCAAAAGAGCCTCTTGGGATGTAACTTTAACAGACAGCCTGAATATCACTCGGAATGTCACCCGCAAAGTTACCAGTGACTGCTACCAAAGTACTTTTAGGCAAGTCCCTCCACTCTGCAGCCATATGGCAACGCTTTTTGGGCACTCATCGGGCATCCGTTTCAGCAGATTTGCGCGTGCGCAAGGCTTCACGACACCAATCTACTGCTATCTTGCTCCAGCGGCGAGATCACAACACATGATTGGCACGATGTCTTCACAACACACCACATTATTGGCTCAATGTATTCACATATGCGTAGACAACTGCTATATTGGCGTTACAAACTAAGCCCATGCATTTCTATGGAGGATTTTTTGAGTGCTGTGTCTCCTTATTAGAAAGTCTCTGCTGCTACCCCCGTTATTGCGTGAGCGATGCATTTCACGTATCGCCCGCGTTGCTTGCGTCCGACGTGGACTATGAAAGGGAGCACGTCGCTCGCGTAGCCCCTATATAGCAAACACAGTGAATGAGTGAGTAAGTAAACAATTCGAACACGGCTTCTGTAAGAGCGGTTAGCCTACAGTTGTGATAACAGCTCTCGATTCCTGAATCGGCGCTCGTTTTCATTATTCATGCGCTCGGCAGCCATAACTTTCGGGAGAAACTGCTGATCTCTAAAGAAAGTTTGAATCTAGTGCTATGTTAAGATCAGCGGTCTCTTTCGATGTTTGGGTAACTAGCTCTGGCATATTGTTTGTGAAAACACGTACCGGCAAGTTTAGTGCTCCATCAGCTTGGGTTTGGTGTTTGTGTCTAATAAGACGTGGAACCGCGTTCGAAACCCCGATGTCTTGAACCAACATCTACAAACGTTCGTGTTCTCTGTGTAGACTCTGACTGCACGTGAAATGTTTCTCGTTGGAGCCAGCGACAACAATCAAAATTCCAATATGGCGGCCATTCGTAATTCTTCAAAATACAAGTCTGAGTGTATTCATTCCTTTTCCAATTCATAATGAAGAAAAATAGCCTACTTATTTAAAACGTTACTATTTTATCAAAGCTAAAGTAAACTTTAACAATATGAAATTAGAAATTTAAATGGAATCATTCTTTTAAATGTTTTTTTTCTTTTGATTTTATAGTGGTGAATCTAAATTGTGTGGCTGTGAAAAGAAGTTGTAGGCCTACATATTTAAAAGAATGCAAAATGTATCTTTATAACATATACAAACAGCACATTTATTTAGCTATTATTTATGTTTAATAACCAACTCAACTAGCCTAGGCTACTTATCAACTCATTTTCACTAAGACAAGATGATAACTCTTACACCACATTTAAATTCTAAAACATTTATTTCAGACATTATTTATTTATTTATTTAATAAACATTTACAAGACATAATTTATATACTTGAGTTACCCTGGTGCATACATCCCACATATCACTGATAAGCTACAGTGTATCCTATAGCATTCAGGGTGTCCTAAACAAACTGGGAATTTAGCTAGGCTATCTTACTTGTGCCTGTCACACAAGAAGTGAGGAGTTATTTTAACATGTGACTAGCTGTCTTTCTCATTGAAATCAATGACATAATGCTAGCTTGTTTTTCCCTAAAACCGGACATGATGCAGAGAAATGTATCTTTGTGACGATACGCTGGTTGTACGAATTCTCACTGAGCTGTTCCTTGGTTCTCCACATTTCCATCCTCCACTGTCTCGGCATGTAACATATGTTTACATCATGTGTCAATCTTGTAAACAATTAGACACGCTTCTTTCTGTGCAGTAGTGTTCTGGGGATCACCAACTATTTCTAAAGATACAACAGATATAAAGATGAAAACAATACAAATCAAAATAAATAGTGTGTGTGTGAGAGAGACTGGAAGGGAGAATATATGGTGGCTAAATTGTACATTTAACAGTAAATAATTAAATGTAATGAATTTAATCAAACGCAAAGTAAAACCAAATACTTGCCGTACACTATAGTCGGTTAGATGGCAGTTGAACACAGTAAACTTGGATAACCAAATAAAACAGTTAACTCATGAGATAACCAGTAACAACAAAGATTGAGTTAGATGGTAGATAGACCACACGTGATGAAACAAGAATGCATCACATGTACAGACATGAAAACACACCCAAAATAAGAATGAAAGAGAAAAAAATCATGAATGCGAGGAAGGAGACCAAAAATCAGGAAAGCCTACTCCACCCCTCTCTTCTACTCCACCCCTCTCTTCTACTCCACCCCTCTCTTCTTCTACTCCTCCCTTCTCTTCTACTCCACCCCTCTCTTCTACTCGTCCCCTCTTCTACTCCTCCACTCCTCTCTTCTACTCCACCCCTCTCTTCTTCATCTACCCTTTCTCTTCCTACTCCACCCCTTCTACTCCTCCCCCCTCTCTTCTACTCCACCCCTCTTCTTCTACTCCACCCTTCTCTTCTACTCCTCCCCTCTCTTCTACTCCTCCCTCTTCTACTCCTCCACCCTCTCTTCTTCTACTCCTCCCTTCTCTTCTACTCCACCCCTCTCTTCTACTCCTCCCCTCTCTTCTACTCCTCCCCTCTTCTTCTCCTCCTCCCCTCCTCTCTTCTCCTCCTCCCTCTCTTCTACTCCACCCCTCTCTTCTTCTACTCCACCCCTCTCTACTACTCCACTCCTCTCTTCTCCTCCACTCCTCTCTACTACTCCACTCCTCTCTTCTACTCCACCCCTCTCTTCTCCACTCCTCCTTCTTCTCCTCCACCCCTCTCTTCTTCTCCTCCCCTCTCTTCTCCTCCACCTCTTCTTCTACTCCACTCCACTCCTCTCTTCTTCTACTCCACCCCTCTCTTCTACTCCACCCTCTCTTCTTCTCCACCCCTCTCTTCTTCTCCACCCCCCCTCTTCTCTCCTTCCTCTCTTCTTCTTCCTCCACCTCTCTTCTTCTCCACCCCTCTTCTCTCTCCCACCCCCTCTCTTCTACTCCACTCCCCTCTCTTCTTCTCCACTCCCTCTCTTCTTCTCCACCCCTCTCTTCTTCTCCACTCCTCTCTTCTACTACTCCACCCCTCTCTTCTTCTACAAAATCTGACAAAATCTCACCCCATCCAAACACCCAAAGTTGGCAAGTTGGGTATTGCAAACAAATTAGGTTGGTAATGTCTAGAGCGGAGCTAGAATCTTTGCTTCCTCCTAGTCCTCCTCCTGTAGTTATGGAGATAATAAACACCAATGCAGTTCTGAACTCCCGGCTGAGTGCATCGCACTCATGTCGGCTGAATGGTGTTTTAAATAGCTGTGGACACCAATGCCGACATGAGTGCGATGCACTCTGCTTTCGACATTCAATTCATTTATTTACATTAGATTCCACTCTTTTCAATACAACTCCGCACACCAGCATCGCGCACTTTTCTTGGAATGTAAATTCTGGGATTTCAGTTATATTTGGTCGGCAGCTGCTCCATAAAATCCATTGTTCATCCAGTGTTTGCCTGTTAAAAACTTTGGCGCTGATGTGTGTAGCAAGTGACAGCGCACCATAAACTGTATCCCTATAAAATGGCAGTGCACTCATGTCGAAAAGTTCCTTTTTTTCAACTGAACTCAAAGATAAGGAACATATTATGAATATAGTATTTTCTGTTTGTTATGCCCTTTATAATGTGTGTGGCCTACATTTTGTGCATGCACTTCTGCGGTAGCATTTCTTTTAGTTTATATCAGCTATTTTTTGAAGAATATATTGTGTTGCTTCAGGTCTGCTGCACATCTTTTGAAATTTGATTTAAAATAATCAAATAGACCTACGTCTTAAAGTTCCGTTAATAAAGTAACTTGCTTTGTTTTCATTTGAATCCCAATCAAGATACACAATAATTGCTTTATATTGTTAATATGGACTTATGGAAAGATCAGAGATGTAAAATAATAGAATTTTAATCATATGATAAAATATGTGATTAATCGTGATTAACTATAGGAATTCAGTGATTAACCCCTTAACGCCTGAACTTATATAGCTGTATATAAAAAAAATGTTTTATGTGTGTTTTTGCCTTTAAGTAGATGGTAAATAACGTTGAGATTATTAATTTTACTTTTGCACAAAAAATAAAAAGACATTTTGGTATGCTGCAAATTTGCGACAACAGGCATAATGGTCAATAATAAGATAACAATAACACAGTAATGTAACAGTGAAAAAACTGTCTTGTTCTTTGTAATATAACAATGTAACAATGTAACAAAACAATGCTCCTTAAATAATTAAAGAAAACTCTTTAATTATTTAAGGACAGGGTTTCCGAGGAAACACCTCTTAAGGTAGCCAGGGGTTAACCCTCACCACACCACCACACTCACCCACCGCCGCGTGTACACCACAGACTACACACACACACATAAATACATACAAACACACACACGCACGCATTCACGCACACGTGGACACACATGCATACATACATGCACACACTCACGCACGCACACGTGGACACACATGCATACATAGAAATACACTCATACACACACTCACGTATGCACACACTTTAAAATGTAAAAAAAGATGTTTTTTTATTTTTCTCACCCGTGGAATGCACAGAAGCAGTTTTTGTTCTTGTTTAGGCACAGGTGAACATCACATTTTGTACACTTGATGCTAGTGTGGCCCGTGCACTTAGGGAATATGGAGCGTTGCCGCACACTGTCGATTTGCGGCCAGTGACCCACAGCATCAGCACGGATATCTTGTGTGGGAATGCCTGGTTGGTCCCCTGCGCTGCTTCTTCTTGAACTCTCGCTCCACGTCAGACGAAGGCCGCCCCCTCTTTTTGGCCGACAGATCTTTGCCTTGCATGCAGAGGGCCTGTGCAATGGAAAGCCTGAAAGCCAGCAAGTCCTTCTGCTTCTTCCGTGGAACATTCATATTGTCACAATCACGCCGATAGAGCAACCAGCCGTTGACCACCACCATGTCACAGTGAGGAAAGAAGAATCGGTGTAGTGGTAAACCCTAATGTGGAGTATGACGTTTAAGTTTTAGCATCAACACCACCCCATGAACTTGTGCAAGGGTTTTGGACATTCCACGACACTTTCCCCGCTTTTGCCCTCTGTTTGTGGAACCTGGTGGAGGATCAGACTTCAAACCTGCATAAAACATCAAATGTTGCTCCACCAGGCCTTTTGAGTTTTTTGTCTTCACTGTGCAGCCTTGCACAAAACAAGGGATTTTGAGAGCTACAAACAAATCCCCATTTTGTGGTTGACAGAGCCTTCAAATTTTGAGGATGTGCTTGTTTTCAAAGTTTTAACTGATCTGCTTTTTTAAATGGCACAATTTGTTAACCCTGGTGGAAATGGACATCAAATGACATCTGTACAATTTGTTGTTTTAAATGACATCTGATCTTGAGGCAGAGCTTGGAATTTGGGGAGCAGGGAATCAATTAGTGGCCTAATTTTGAACAGCCTGTCACTGTTGTTGGGTGTCGTGTTGTCACTCAAATGAAGGAAATGTTTAATTTCTTCCCACCTGTTCTTGAGGGCATCACATCAGCCACCTGCTCTACACGACATGCATTAGACCAGTAGACCCTAGAGCGAGGTAAGCGGATAACACTCATGTACAAAACAGTTCCTATGAACTGCTCCAATTCCTTCTGATCTAATTTCAAGGCATGGTTTGGATTTTCTTGTGTGATGTACCGATTGCTCTGATTGACAATAAGAGCCAAAAGTTCAGTGTCAAAAAACTGTCTGAAATAATCAATAGGCTGTTTGATTGAGTCACTGTCTGGGAGAGCACCTTGCCACACTGGCACATTTTTCGCAGAGCTCTGAGTCTGTTTCACCGTCTTCCATGTCACTACGTCTTTGTTTTGTCTCTTTCGTTTCTTTCTTGCAACTAGGGCACCTGTGCTATCAACCTCCTCATCACTGCTGCTCCTGCTGCTCTCTTCATCCCTGCCTGCATCGCCCGCATCTTGGTCTCGAACCTCCTCCTCACTGCTGCTGCTCTCACCATCACCTGCAGGGGTCACAATTAACTTTTAGAAATGTGAAAATCTATGGATAAACTGGTGAAATTCACTAGCCATTCAATAGGAAATCAGCATTTTCAGTCTAAAATCTAGTACCAGCCAACATGAAAATTTACCAGCATTTGGCTGGTGCTGGTGCTAATTTTGAATCCTGATTCACCTGGCTTGACAACATTTTCCTCATCACTGCTGCTCTCTTCATCACCTGGCTTGGGAACATACTCCTCATCGCTGCTTGCACTATCGCTGAGACAACTATCCTCACTGTCCTCTGGGGGAGCTCTGACGTGAGGTTGCGCACTTACGCGCTTGCCGTAACACACGGAAGGTTTCATTCGGATCTGCATAAAAATAAATAGCTTTAAAAAAATTGTATTCGTTTGACAGCACTAATATATACATATATATATATATATATATACAGTTGTATGAATTCTCACTGAACTGTTCTAGAACCTTGGTTTTCCATGTCCTCCACTATCTCTGCATGTTTACATAATGTTTACATTATGTGTCAATCTTGTAAACAAATAAATAAACTTCTTCCTGTGCAGTGGTGTTCTAGGGATCACCAACTATTTATAAAGATACAACAGATATAAAGATGAAAACAATACGAATAAATAGTGTGCATGAGAGAGACTGGAAGGGAGGATATACGGTGGATGAATTGTACATTTATTAAACAGTAAATAATTCAATGTAATCAATTTAATCAAACGGAAAGTAAAACCAAATACTTGCCATACACTAGAGTCAGTTAAATACCAGTTGAACACAGTCAACCTAAACAGAGACTTTCTAATGAGGAGACACAGCACACCAAAAATTCTTCATAGAAATGCATGGGGTTAGTTTGTAACGCCAATATGGCAGTTTTCTACACATATCACACCCCTACCTCGGCAAAGCGTCGACATGTGAATACATTGAGCCAATCATGTGGTGTGATGTGAATACATTGAGCCAATCATATGGTGTGTTGTGAAGACTTTGTGCCCAATCACTGTTAAAACTGTGTTGTGAACAATCATGTAGTGAACTCGTAGCTAGAGCAAGATTGGTGTCGTGAAGCCTTGCGCACAAGCATTTCTGCTAAATAGGATGCCCGATGAGTGCCCAAAAAGCATTGCTATATGGCCACCGAGTGGAGGGACTTGCCTAAAAGGACTTTGGCTTGAATAATCAAATAAAAAAGATAACTTATGAGATAACCAGTAACAAAGATTTAGTTAGATGAAAGATAAACCACATGAAACAAGAATGCACATGTACAGACATAAAAACAAGCCCAAACTGGAGTAGAAAAGAGGGGTGGAGTAATAGTAGAGAGGGGTCGAGTAGAAGAAGAGAGGAGTGGAGAAGAAGAGAGGGGTGGAGTAGTAGAGAGGAGTGGAGTAGTAGAAGAGTAGAAGAGAAGGGTGGAGTAGTAGAAGAGAGGAGTGGAGTAGAAGAGAAGGGTGGAGTAGTAGAAGAGAGGAGTGGAGTAGAAGAGAAGGGTGGAGGAGAAGAGAGGAGTGGAGGAGTAGAAGAGAGGGGTGGAGTAGTAGAAGAGAGGAGTGGAGGAGAAGAGAGGAGGAGGAGTAGAAGAGAGGAGTGGAGTAGAAGAAGAGTAGAAGAGAGGAGGGTGGAGAAGAGGAGGGAGGAGAGAAGAGAGGTGGTGGAGAACAGAGGGGTGGAGAGAGAGAGGAGGAGGAGAAGAGAGGAGTGGAGGAGTAGAAGAAGAGGGGTGGAGAAGAAGAGAGGGGTGGAGAAGAAGAGAGGAGGAGAAGAAGAGGGGTGGAGTAGTAGAAGAGAGGAGTGGAGGAGAAGAGAGGGGTGGAGTAGTAGAAGAGAGGAGTGGAGGAGAAGAGAGGAGTGGAGGAGTAGAAGAGAGGGGTGGAGTAGAAGAATAGAGGGGTGGAGTAGTAGAAGAGGAGTGGAGGAGAAGAGAGGAGTGGAGTAGTAGAAGTCAAATGAGCAGCAAGCCAGGAGCACCAATAAGAGGAGAGGAAAACCAGTCTTCCAACATCTCTAATGGCCAAGTCTTCCAACATCTCTAATGGGCAATTCCACGCAAAACTGTCACATCCGAAACGCTAACACAATGCCATGGTATGGTATGATGTGAATGATGATTACTTGAAATTTGAGCATTCACTCTTCTTGGTTGTAGAACTTACATGAAATCTTTTTCACATAATCATTTGCATCATGCAAATACCATGCCATTTATTGTTTTGTGCATTATTGATGAGTTTTGCATGGAATTTAGTGCACATTTCATACATAAATACATTATTTATTTGTTTATTTATTTCTTTATGTATTTAGCTGACGCTTATATCCAAAGCGACAAAGTTAAGTGTAATAATTTGCTTAAATATCTTCCATTAGTCTATTCACATTTATGGGCTTCTCTCCTGTGTGTTAGTATATGGAATGTCAGACTTGCCATTTCTGTGAAAGCTTTTCCACACTGGACATATTTATGAGAGCTCATTATGTGTAACCATGTGGTATCTAAGGTTTGTGGATGTTCTGAATGCTTTTCCACAATGCACACATTTATGAGGCTTCTCTCCCGTATGGATTAGCATATGTTGTCGGAGAGTTTGGAGGTGTGTAAATAGTTTTCCACACTGGTTACATTTATGAGGCTTCTCTCCAGTGTGTACTAACATATGACGTTTAAGTCTGGACATTACTGAAAAAGCTTTTCCACACTGGACACATTGATGAGGCTTCTCTCCAGTGTGAGTTAGCATATGGGTTTTAAGCTGTGAAGGGTGTGCAAATGCTTTTCCACACTGGACACATTCATGAGGCGTCTCTCTGGTGTAAATATGGAATTTAAGATCTGAAATTTGTCGAGATCCTTTTCCAGAACAGGCCCATTTATAAGAATTATCTCCAGTGTGTATTGCCATATGGCTTTTAAGACTTGAAATCTGTGAAAAACCTTTTCCACACTGGACACATTTATGAGGCTTCTCTCCAGTGTGTATTAGTATGTGACATTTAAGATTTGAACGTTTTAAAAAAGCTTTTCCACAGTGCACACATTTGTGAAGCTTCTCTCCAGTGTGTATTAGCATGTGGCTTTTAAAATTTGAACTGCATGAAAATGCTTTCCCGCAGTCGACACATTTATGAGGCTTCTCTCCAGTGTGTATTAGCATGTGGTTTTTAAGATGTGAAATTTGTGAAAAAGCTTTTCTACACAGAGCACATTTATGAGGCTTCTCTCCAGTGTGTGTAATAATGTGGCGTTGAAGATGTTGGGATGTTCTAAATGATTTCCCGCACTGGACACATTTATGATGCCTCTCTCCAGTGTCTCTTTTACTAGGCCTGACTCCTTTGTGTACAAGCATGTGGCGTGAAAGACTTGAGCCGTGTGAAAAACCTTTTCCACACTGGGAACATTGATGAGGCTTCTCTACAGTGTGTATCAGCATGTGGTTTTTAAGAGTTGAACTATGTGAAAAACCTTTTCCACACTGGGCACATTGATGAGGCTTCTCTGCAGTGTGTGTAAGAATGTGCTGGTTAACTAGTGAGGATGTTGTAAATGCTTTTTCACAATGAGACTTCTCCTTTTCATTCACCCTAACAGTGTGTGTTTGCTGGTGTTTCTTGAGTTCTCTCAGGGTCGTGAAACTCTTCCTGCAGACCGTGCAGTGGTGCAGCCTTCCTTTGAGTTGCAGGTTGAGTTCATCGTTCTGTCCATGGATCTTCTGTTGCGTTACATGTGGGTGTTCTGATAGACCTGGAAGAGTTACCATAGAGACTTAGAATGACAATAGATGTTCCACATTCAGCAATTAAATGCAGATGAGGAAATATCTAACTTCAAATAGAATTCAAATGCAGAAGTACAATCATGACTTACACATTACAAGACAGAGAAGGTCAGTGAACACACGACATTTTTTTGTATTAAATATCTTTTTGTTCTCGATCAGATCTGATTTATTTAAAAAAGGTTCAGTATGTGATCAGGGTTGGGATTAATTTGATGAGCGTGACATCGCACATGAAGTAAAATGACAGCAACAATGAAACTCACAGGTGGTATGAGACTCAATTGGGACAGGGAAGTCATGTTAGTAGGTTACTGTAGATTTTTTTTTCAAAACTATGTGCATCCTCTCTACCATAATTTCCAACTTTTTATTATTATACCTGTACTCTAAAACGTCTGGCCGGAACCAGTGTAAGGTGGAAAATGGTGTCTCTGATCCTTGTTGTCATTTTCCTGTCATATTGGATTTTATCGAAAGCAAAACTAAATTTTCACAGGTCACAAATTTTGTCGGAGCTTCACGAAACTTTCTGCCATATCGGATTTTATCAAAAGCGAAACTACATTTTCACTGGTCACAAATTTTGCCGGAGCTTCGCGAAACTTGGCGTACATGGTCCTCAGACCCAGGGCCGGCTTAACAAACAGGGCCATGTGGGCTGCAGCCCCAGGCATTGCCTCTAGGGGGCCTCATAGGTGGGTCAACAGAACGCGCGCATAACATGAGAACAAACATCAGAGTTAGCACAGAAATAACTAGCAAAAATGTCCGATCAAAGTGGGGCCAAAAGTGGGGTCAAAGTGGGGTCAAAAAAAGTGAAAGGATCTAAAGCAGGGGTGTCAAACTCATTTTCATAGAGGACCACATCATTGAATTTATAAGTTACTGAGGGCCACATTGAATTTATAATCGGCGAACATGGTGCAACCATGAAATCTGTATTGCAGTATGGTTTATTCAAAATTGGTGTGAAATAATGGTCCTAACCACTTTAAAACAGTGTGGCTGAAATAAAAAAGCAAACAGCCTACTACAGTAACATTTTCAAATGCAACTTCTAGGCCTATTAGTAAACAACTAATCAATATTTATTCATGGACTGAGATTGATGAGAATAAACTGCAGTCAATAATGTGCATAACAATGTCCATAACACTTGTTTGTACTCACCACTAAAATTAACTGTGGCTAAGAAAGGTACTGTGTGTGTGTGTGTGTGTGTGTGTGTGTGTGTGAGTGAGAGAGAGAGAGAGAGAGAGAGTGAGAGCTATGGTGCATAGCGTACACCCACCCCCCCCCAAAAAAACAAATTCAGCGTGTACAATATTTGTCCATTTTCGGTTTTAGGTGGGTGCATTGCAAAAAAAAGTAGCCTACATAGCATAACAATATCCACATGCAATAATACAACAACAACGTCTACGATGACCTATTCATTTGGACAAATTGATACAGTCCTATAGCTAAAGTTACCTTTAGTTTTGTTCTAGCGTAGCGAAGGAAATACTTGCTAATTTGGGTTCATCAAACATTTAGGCATACAATAAAGTGGTGGTATAAGCGTTCAATCAATGCATGCGTGTGTGCGTCTGCGAGAGAGAGTGAAACCACTCGATAACATTGGTAGCAATGCTCCGCTTTCACCTGTTGGAAGATAATTATGTAACGGACAACATTTAATAGAAAGACGTGGATTCTTGCAACCTCCACAAAAACAGAGTAGAGACATACACTGTACAGTCAAATCTGAAAATAACGTGGCCAAAAGCTATTGTAGCATAATTAACATGGGTATTTAATTATGTAACTAACAACATTTAATAGAAAGACAACCTCCACAAAAACAGAGCAGACATACACTGTCTAGCACTGATTATAGCATAGTCAAATTTGTAAATAACGTGGCCAAAAGCTATTGTAGCATCATTAGCACGTCTCTGTCTGCCTGTTCACAGTCACACACAGACAGGGAGCGCACACCACACACACACACACACACAGGGAGCACACACACACACACACACACTGAGAGACAGAGTCATATCAAGTCATTTGTGACGAAGGACGTGGTGCATGAAGCACTTCTCATGATTGCAGGCGGGCGTTGCACTGCCCGCACCCCATCAGAGTCGACCCCGGCCGAACGTTGGTGCCGCAGTGCTTCAGCGAGCACTCCCTGCAGGTCTTCCTCTTCCTGTTGATCTGCACCAGGTCGTGGTGCTCGGCGGACGCTCCAGCTGGGCTGGGCAGGAGCGCGGTCGGCGCGGCGACGGTCGGAGCGCTCCGCGTGGTGACGGGGACGATCAGCTCCAGCGTCAGGTCCTCCAGCCAGTCCTTGTAGCCGCCCCTCCTGTACTTCCACTCCGCTCGTCCTCCTCCTCCTCCTCCTCCCTCTCCTCTTCCTCCCGCAGACCTGGCTCTTCCTCCTCCTCCTTCTCCTCCCTCTCCTCTTCCTCCTTCCTCTCTTCCCTCTCCTCTTCCTCCTCCGCCTCCTCCTCCCTCTCCTCCTCCCTCTCCTCTTCCTCCCGCAGACCTGGCTCTTTCTCCTCCTCCCTCTCCTCCCTCTCCTCTTCCTCCTCCCTCTCCTCTTCCTCCTTCCTCTCCTCTTCCTCCTCCTCCTCCTCCCTCCCTCTTCCTCCTCTTCCTCCTCCTCCCCTCCTCCTCCTCTTCCTCCTCCTCCTCCTCCTCCCACTTGCGGCGACCATTTTTTGAAGCGTTGTGCACGCCACCGTGGAAAGTAGAAAGAACAGCCTCCTCCACCACTTTGTGGACTGGTGGTGGACCTGGTAGCATCCCACCGTCTGGTCCAGAAGGTCGACTCCCTTCGCGTGCTGCTGATAGTCGGCTAGGCACGCTGGCGCCCGAACGTCTTTCAGGCGTTGACCGTAGGCCTTCCTCCTCACGAACCCGTGAGCCGTCGGGTCGTGGTAGTTGGAGAGAAGGACCGTCACTTCCTTGGCGTCTTGCCAGATGCAGAAGGTCAAGTCGCCCCGCTGCGCCACGTTGAACTCGTGCTTGTTCAACTCGGCCTTCTTGGCTGTGGTTGGGGAGGTCCTTCCTGTTGAACTTCGTGTTAGTGTTCAGGGAGGTCCTTCCTGTTGAACTTCGTGCTTGTTCCCTTTTTTTTGGGAGCTGTGTGTTCATGGGGAGGTCCTTCCTGTTGAACTCGTGCTTGTTCAACTCGGCCTTCTTCGCGAGCTGCGT
Source organism: Alosa alosa (assembly GCF_017589495.1). Lineage (NCBI taxonomy): Eukaryota > Metazoa > Chordata > Actinopteri > Clupeiformes > Clupeidae > Alosa > Alosa alosa. Next base: position 6,721,688 of record NC_063195.1, on the reverse strand, counting down.
GTTCGTGGGGAGGTCCTTCCTGTTGGCACGTACCATTCCACAGGCTTGCACCCCCCTGACCTTGAGGTCCACCATCAACTTCGCACTGGTGTAAAAGTCACCCATGTACACGGACAGGTTGCACCCGTGATAAGGGGTCACCAGGTCCGAGACTATCCGACGCGCCAGGCCTTCCTCCGCCATGCCCTGAAAGGCGCCCGCGTACACTTGGAAACGGGCAACGTACCCTGTGCTGCTCTCCGCCATCGCCCACACCTTGATTCCACACTTCACCACGGGCAGGTGCTGCCGGAAGCCCACGCGCCCCTTGTACTTCGCCATGGACTCGTCCACGGTCACGGAGCCGTTGACCTCGTAGAGCGCCTGGAATCTAGCCAGGAGGAGGTCCATCCACCGCCGGATCTTCCACAGCTTGTCCGTTTTGTCCACTGCAGGGTCCATGTTATCTTGGAGATGGAGATTTCTGAAAATTCATATGATAAAATTAATGAATTTAAGCCTAACATTTGTTGCCATCATGATGTTATTTGAGTATATTTATAGTATTTATGTTTATTGTTATCTATTTATTATGCCATAATTATATTACTATTTATTATGCTATTTATTCATTATGCCATAATTGTATTACTATGTATTATGCTATTTATTCATTATGCCAGTATTGTATATTAACCCTTAGAACCCTATTCACGCAAAGTGCGTCAAAAACACACCCTTTCTTTTCTGTATAAGTATATATACTCTTTTGATCCCGTGAGGGAAATTTGGGAAATGTTCCCGGTTACATTGCTCCTGAACTACTTGTTGTATTTATTGTTATTTATTCATTATGCCAATATTGTATATATTAACATTATTGTATTTATTGTCATTATCCACCATCATCGCCATTAGTGGCCATTCCATTCTCTAAGGCTAATGATACATGGGGCAACTTTTTGAGCAATGTTGCTGGGCAATGTTCCTCATTATTGTGGTTCTGGCATTTTCTAATTGATATTGGGCAACAGTTTCTTTTCTGGAGAACTTTATCATCAGTAGGCAAGTTGTCATGATTATCCAATCAGATTAACTAATTGAATGCCAAGCTGTTTTCGGAAGCTTTGTTCTAGAGTGCCAGCAATTTAGACCATTGTTGATGATTTTTGTACAGCAACAGCATATTCCGTGCTATAGCTATGAACACATACAATGGCTCATTTGAAAGGTGAGACTTTAAGCTCTCAGTGGGCAAACCGTCTATTTCTACACGCCTCTGTTCCTCAGGAATCCCAAGCTAAACAGTGGCTAGTTTTCATCAAAATCCCTGTTTTTTTTCTATAAATGGAGATATTGCGTCTTTTATGAAATATGTGCTGGTTGAGCCTGCCACTCTTCTGACACTTACATTTCTGGGTCAAAGGACTTGTGTAAGATAAATATAGTTTTTCTGTTCACAAAACCACCATGGGGGGGGCTACAAAACAATAATACCACATTTCTACTGCTGTAGAATGAACACACCTGAGATGAAATTCAATCCATAAGATTTATTACAAGACAGTATACCATACAAAATCATACCACATAAGAGGGCAGTATATTTACATATAAACACATATATACATATATATACACATATTAGAGGGCAGTATATTTACATATAAACACATATATACATATATATTAGGGGTGTGAATCTCTCATGTAGAAGACGATACGATTCGCATCTAGATACATGGGCACGATTAAATACAAGAAAAGATACATGTTCATAAAAAACGATTCAGTACGATTCGATGCGATGCGATTCGATGCAATTCGATGCAGTTCAAGAAGGGAAAGCATTCTGAAAGATTTTTTTATCATTTGCTCAAGGTGCACATTAATTGTATATTATCAGTCATCATGGTCGTGGTTGTCAATTAGGCAAAAAAATGAAGATGATTATCTAAACTGAGGTTTGTTTCATATACTGTATTGAAATAAAAAAAGAAGTCATTTCAGTCAAACACAGCAGCCAAATACAACATATTTTTTATAGACTTTATAGATTTTATAGAGTTATAACTGTTACAAAAGTTGTTTTCATGGAGCTGTAGCCTTGTTGAGGTAAGACAATACCGAAATAAAATAAAACAGTGCTTAAGACACTCTTGGCCTTTTCTCATATAGCCTACAAGAATAAAATAGGCCTACATATCAATGAACTCTCTGGGTTTATTTTGTTCCAACGGTAGACCTAATGCAGAAACCTATAATGCCACAAGTCTGAGTGAATATGAACAAAATAATTGGCTAATAATTTGTGCATCGTTTTAGCAAAGGCCAAATTATTATTTAACATTAAGGACATCCCTTCATCAAACGTAAGGCTATACTCTACAGACTATCGTTGCTGTTTAGTGTTTAATTTCGCGCTGGATTTTGAAAAACAAAAGAGTAAAAACTGTAAAACAAACGACCGAGTGCGAGTTGTCACGTGCTTAAGTTGCAGTAGATCAGTGTTTCTCAAAGTGTGGTCCGCCAGCTGTCCCAAGTGATCCGTCAGCAGACGTGGTAAAATATAATATAGATGAGTTGTTTGCAATATTGAAGCAACATGTATGTAAATCCCAATGGTTTTGCAACATGTCTATGTAAGCTACGCCAGTTTAAATCATATGAATCCACTGACACAATAAGCAAGGTAAGTGGCGTAACTATAGTAGGTGCAGCAAGTGCAGTCGCACCAGGGCCCGTGACCTCCCGGGGCCCGTCGCTACCCCCGCCCTGCCTCCCTTTTTTTGAAAATGTTAGAGCACGGAGAGTGAAGCGTCACTTTGACGAACTATCGGAAGATGAGCGCTTAACCGATGCAGAGAGATACTTTAATGCAACTCTGGACATCATAATCAGTCAGCTCTCCCAAAGATTTGCAAGTATGCGGGAAACTTGTCATGTGTTTGAGTCTTTACGTCCTGACCCTTCAACTCGCAGGTGATGATGAACTGCTTGAAAAGGCAAGACGTTTGTCAGACCATTATAGCAGGGACATTGCACCGACATTCCCAACACAACTCTCATTCAGGTCCTGCTTTAAAGCAGAGATTTCACAGAAATTTCAACTTGCCAAAATGCTGGTGGTAGATTATGACAGTGTAACATCCACATTCGGGGAAGTGTGTACTGCTCTCATGTTGTTTCTGACATTGCCTGTGACTGTGGCAACAGCTGAGCGATCTTTTTCCAAACTCAAACTTATTAAGACCTACCTAAGGAGCAGCATGGGGCAGGAGAGGCTCAGTGGGTTAGCTATCCTGTCCATTGAAAATACGAGAGCCAGCATTAAATATTGGGAACATCGTTGACGATTTTGCACAACGAAAGGCTCGTAAGATGGCCTTCTTCTAATGGCCTAATTCACGCATATTGGGGATTGTATGCATATGAACGATTTTATTTGGTTTCTGCACGGTTAAATAAGTTAGGCTACATTAAGTTTTGTTTCTGCGCAGTGCGAGTTTATAAGCAAGCAATCTACGCTTGCAGTTTCAGCAGAGGGTTGAAGAGGCACATTAAGCGCATTGAGTGTTCCCATAATTCCATGCAGTAATATTAGATTACCCTGGCCTGCAGGCTGTTAATAAAATATTTTTTTATGTTTTCACATGTAATGGGTCCTATGTAGTCGTGTGTTTTTTATTTGAAATTGTAATCTGTAACTACTAAACTACTTCGGTGCCTCAGGCCCTTTGCATAAACAATTGAAGTCACCCTTAATGTGTATTGCATGTATCAGAGCTAATTCATCCTGGGCCAAAGTATGTCGGTATGGGGCCCGCGTAGCGCTCTCACACCTGTGCCCACCATTGGTTTGTTACGCCTCTGAGCAAGGTGCAAAGACAATAAGCAAGGTGGTTCAGTGAGGAGGCCTATTGTGTAATATACTGCTGAAGTAGATCTACTTTTTTTTTTTAGCTAGGTGGTCCAGGAGTTTTTGTTTTTATTGGTTAAGTGGTCCTTGGTCTGAAAAAGTTTGAGAAACACTGCAGTAGATGTATGGGTAATGAGGTCATTTGACAACTTTGGGCAATGAATGTAGCCAAAAACGAACTGCATTACCCACAATTCCGTGCCACGTATAGTTTCAAAACCGGACGTGGGATGAACGCGCTGCTTGGAACGTAAATGAGAGTCTGAGCGATTCGTAACAAGTAAATCGATATAACGACCGGTTCATTTCAGTTTCCGATACGGGGCTTCAAGTATCGATGTAGCCGTATCTTACACGTTAAAAACGGATACCGATCCGTATCGGTTAATCTTTACACCTAATATAATATATATACTGTACATATAAATATAAATAAACAAATTACAATAAATATATACAGTAAATATGAAGGCCTTCAAGACATCCTCGAATCCATCCCAAATAATTGTGAATCTACGTGTGAGTAGCAAAGTCTGTCTGTGTGTGGTACAGAGTGTAACACTCTTTGAGGTGTAATGGGACAACGCATGATGTACAGTAGTAGGTCGTTTCACTTCTGTACCCACGCTTCTTACACACCCTGCACACACGAGCAGGATGTTTTTTCTTACGAGTGGCCTTATACTTTGCCATCACATGAACTCCAACACCACCAGTCAACCTGCTCTGAGGGTCTCTGCTTGGGGCCCTTGGGTCTTTGTTCGGTCTACCAATGTCCACCTCCTCCTCACCCCCCGCATCCTCATCAGCCCTGGTAGTCAATGACCTCACCACACTGAGGATGAATGGGAGGAACTTCCTGTGCTCTCCTTGGGGGTTCCTGGCTTTGTACAGAATGAATGAATTGAAAAGGCATATCTGGAACAAATACAAAACAAATTTATTTGTCCATTTTGCAGACTTTCGAACACATGGGTAGTAAGTAATGTTCTGATCAAGCCTGTCAACTCCATTCATTGAGTGGTTAAATGCTACTATACATGCCGGCTTCTGTACAGGTACCCTCTCATTGTGGCCCCTCTGCCACACCTCTGCAGTTTGCATCTCATCCTGGTGGAGGCTGGTAATCATTTTTACAATTTTTTTATCCCTCCATGCTAAGACCATAACTGTGTTGTTATGTAGTGCAATAACTTCCCCTGGCCCAAGATCAGAGTTCGAAATGTTGGTGATTGTCTGTGGTTCCCCCCTGTTCTTTCTCAGTGTGCCACAAATGTGGGTGTCCATCTGTAAGAGTCTGTCAGCAAGCGCAACGGAGTTATAAAAATTGTCCATGTACAACTTGTATCCCTGCCCAGCCAGCCTGCCGAGGAGGGTGACCACAGTGTCCTCCAGGTTCCCTGCTTCCCCACAATATGGTTTCATCCCGAAACAGTAACCAGTCTCTGAGTCACATATTATGTATGATTTGATTCCATATTTGATCGGTTTCTGCGGGTTGTAAACCTTGAAAGTGAGGCGTCCACGCCAAGCCATCGTGCCCTCGTCAATGCATATGTTGGAGTTAGGCTGGTAGAGCTCATCAAACTTTGATAAGACATAATCTAACACAGGCCGGACCTTATACAGCCTGTCAGTACCATTGTTCGCCTGGTTGTCACTGAAGTGCAAAAAACTCCAAATTTGTTGAAATCGATTTCGCGCCATTGTTTTGTTGAAGTGAGGCGTGCTGACCACTTCATCAGTAGACCAATAACTGGCTAATGAAGGCTTTTTGACAATGCCAGTAAGAAAGAAAAGACCAAAAAACTGTCTGAGCTCCTGCACAGTCACCTTTCTCCAAGAATGCACTCTCCTTCCCTGCAAGTTAGCCCTGGTTTCCGCCGGCAATGGTTTGCTCAGCATAGAGGTTGGTTTGCGCAGCAATTGTCTGCAGTAGTTCATCGGTTATAATCAAGTCAACAAAATCAATAGGCTGGTCAGACGTCAGTCTGGCTGCACCTCGTGGTCCTGGGGTGGCTGTGAAGGGTATGTCTCGCGGCCTCCAGTCCTCTCGTTTCCACTCCTCCTTGATGCCACCACGCTCTGACTGGCTTGCTGCGTGTCCCTGTCTGGCACCAGCACTTCTACCCCTTTTCATTTGTCGACCTTTAAATTATATTTAAAAAAAAATATGCAATTACCATACAAATACAACTCAGTGTCTGTCTGTCTGTCTGTCTGTCTGTCTGTCTGTCTGTCTGTCTGTGGCTGGGGCTGGGGCGGTCAACTCACCCCTCGGTTTCGAAGGCTGGTTCTCTGGTTCTGTCATTTCCATCTCTGGCTCTTCCATTTCTCCTGTCACATCCAGTTCTAGAAAAGATAGATAACATCACATTCAATGTATTGTCCTTTGCATTTGCAACACATCCCCATCCACACACACACACACCTCACATTCAAGTCCATTTTTACATACCAGATTTACACATACCAATAGTAAACACATAGCCTACACATGAATATTGTGCATATACATTTATGTATGGATTTGGGAATGGATATGACATAGTAAATGGTTGTTCTCACCCAAGTTCGAAGGGGTGATGGCTCTAAATGTGTACTCTCCTGGCACTTCTCCGAAGTCGGACTCGCTGTCTGAGGCTTGAATCACAAAGAAACAAAAGTTCAGCACAATCATCAGCGGAGGTTCCTGTCGTAGCCGGCTAGGCTAATTTACGGCTAATCGGTGAAAAATCTTACCTGCTGCTGATGATCGAGTTGGGCTCCTTAATTCCTCCTCCTCTTGGTCGGTAACGTCTGTGTCACTATCACCGACATATTCGGCACTCTGGCAAAGGCGTACCCTCTTGCAAGCGCGACTCGGCCTACCACCCACTCCGCTAGGCCCGGCTCTTGGTGGAGATGGAAGTCCCTCCTCAGCACGGTGTTCAGTCACTCCTTGTAATGTTTTTGACCTGTCGTGGTCAGAGTCATCTTGTCTTAGTAGAAAGGTGGACTCATCCAGCGTTGTCTGGCGAAAACGCACCTGCTGCAATATCTTTTTCTTCGACTTTTTCATTTCTCCCTTCAGCACCTGAGAAGTGTTGCCTGCAAAGTTTCTGGGAAGAGATCTAACGAGACCTGCCACCTAGTGATAAACCCACGAAAATAAATGACCTGATTTTGCCCTGGCGTCCATGTCACTGATAGGCTAATCAGTGACTGATTCAAAAACAAAGCGGCAACCATCAAAAGCCGAGTTAAGATCAAACGTCCAGATAAAATGTCCAGATCTTGCGTTTTCATGAGTTTTCGATCGTCATATATTTCATTTCCATTCATCACAGAGTTCCCAAAATCACATATAAGGTGTGTTAGAGTGTCTAGTTTCGTAATTAAAAAAAAAAAAAAAGCTAAAACGTAATATTACGTTTTTGGCACTCAACGATGGGAAGGAAAAACATAATATTACGTTTTTGGCACTCAATGAGTTAAATGGAACTGTTTATGTGGTTGCCCAGCAACATTGCTCAAGAAGTTGCCCCATGTATATCACCTTAAGAGAAGAGAACGAAACTCAGAAGAGAGCGCAAGAAAACCCAACACAAATCTTTACCTCCAGTGCCCACGGGGACCCAGGTTCGAATCCGACCTGCGGTCATGTCCCGATCCCACCCCATTTCTCTCTCCCCCACTCACTTCCTATCTATCTTCACTGTCCTATTGGAAAAAGGCACAAAGCCACAGAATATATACTATAAAAAAACAAAATAAAAAATCTTTACCTCCAGATCATGTTGAAGCGGTCCCTTGCCATGGCCTTGGGGACGTTGGTCTGGTACAGCCATTTTGTCTGCCTCCAGAAATCCTTGCGTGTTGGCAGCTTCAAAATACCGAAGGCGAGACACAGTCCGACAAATGTCTTCATCTCTGTTTTGGAGACAGGGCTCCATTTCGAGTTGGCGGGGGTCTGACCGCGCATCTGTTCGGCGTACCGATTAGTTTCCGTCACCAACATGTCCCAAAGCTCATCGGTAAAAATACACGAGAAGACATCCAGGGGGCTAGCGTCCGCGGGGATCGGCTGTTTCAACCCCGGTTTGCGGGTGAACTGCTTCGCCTTGCGCGGCTGGTAACCCTCGGTTCTCCCGTCTACCTTGAGTCCCTCCTCCTCTCCTTCGGTTTCCCACAAATCCCACTCCTGTGCTCTTTCCAAAGGATCATCCAGCATGTTTTCATCATAACCATCCTCTACCACCTCCTCCCTCTCAAACATAAACTCCTCACTGTCTTCCAACTCAATGTCACTGCCCTCGCTGTCAAAATCCTTCTCTGTCGTGGCCATTTTGTCGCTCACGTCTAGATGTAATGTTTCGGCGCACAGCGTTAACACAATAATAGAGAGAAAAAAAAGTCTCAGTGATTTTAGACAAGGCTCCACCTATATAATCAGAAAATATGTGATACCAATAGCATAGCATTTGGGCTAGCTTTTTGTGTTTATTCAGCCGTTTTTTGTCGATTGTATGTCTATGTAGGAATATCTTACAGACGCTAAACAAAACTAATACATATCCTAACGTTACTACCTTCTACCATACTTACACAGCTGATTTCACATTTCAACTTTCAACTTTTATGGGTGTAAGAGGAGTATGACAAGTCCATGTAGTTTATGTAACCTTATATAAAAGTTTAGATTGACTCACAAATGAGTCATTCCGTGTCAAATCAGATAGGGTTGTTGCTGGACCATCTCAGATTTTGTTCAAACCTTGTCTATATCATCAATGGGTCCTAAAACCAAGGCCTGTGAAATATTTCTGTGCGAATATTCCATCTTCATATCTTTTTCAGACCTTGAAATTCATTCATTTTTACAGCTTGAAAAATACGTGCCATGTTAGGCCATAAATATCTTGACGAATATGTAGTCTCCTCAAATTTTCTTTTTAAAGTCTGTACTAAATGTCTCCTGACTTTCAAAAGGGAAAATGCACATCAGATATATTCATGTTTTCCCACAATTTGAATCATCAAATGACCATGACAATAATAAGGATAAAATAAGGCATGTTTGTTTTTTGTGTAATTTTCAAGCAACTGAAATGGTGTGTGGGGTAGCTAGTAGGACCATAAAAAATCTGTAGAAATAGCTAAGTATATGCTATTGGATGCAAAATGACACAAACATACAAACATGCCTTGTTTTATCCTTATTATTGTCATGGCCTTTTGTTTTGGAGACTTCACATTTTGGGACAACATTAACAAACAAATATTTCCAGAGAAAATACTGATTGATATCAGGTGTGTCACAATAAAGAAAGTCGTTTTGAGACTCAATATCACTGTTTTTGCATGTTGCTTTTCTTAAACTAGGGACTTCTAAAAAATCAATGAGACTGTGGTACAAACATTTAATGCTTGAATCGCACTAAGAACATGTTTGTCTTCCATTCTACAAAGTTTGGTCAGGCTAGGAATAATGCTTTTTAAGATATGAATGTCCAAACATGGCCTCCAAGATAAAGCCCTGTAGAGAGTGTAACCAATCAAGGGCAAAAAGACTGAAAACAATGGAATTGAACAAAAAGTTTTTACAGGTTTTAGTTATGGAACCTAAACATTGTGTAATTAAACTGAGGAAAATCGGGAGTCGGAGCTGCTACCATTTTCCTGGATTTTGTCTGATTTTGACACGGAATGACTCCTTAAAAAATATATATTGTAGAATAAGGTGGCATATATGCATGATGCTGAAGGAAAAATTTAACTTAGGGGTGCGACGGATAAATAAAATGAAGCTTGAAAAGTTTGAGAATATTCTCACTGTACAAAAGTGCATCTAATTCTTTATTGTTAAGTCTCATAAAGTTTTTACTTGATTATGTATGTGTTTAAAAGGGGGATCTGAAAGGACTTACTTTCCAGCAGATTATCGTGCTCTTGATTATCATCTTCTTCAATCTTCACTTCAATCTCCGCCACTGTCGGTGTTTCATCTGTTTCCGTTTTGCAGTGAAGCTCTGCAAAGGGCTTTTCTTCTTCATCTGGACATGCAACCATATGACCATATTCCTCCTCTTTCATGTCTTCTTCTTTCACCAGCAGTCCCAGATCAACCCGGAGTGCTTCCATCACGTTACAGCCAGAACTCAATGGTGGTGCGAGATCCATGTTCCTAATGGACCAAAGATGCCAAGATCCAAAACAGCCTCTAATCAGAGCTACACAAAACAACAGAATGGTTTTCAAATTGTTTTCTCATGTTCTAGAAAATTATATAAAGCATTCAGGGAAAAAAGATTGGGCTACTTTACATGACCAGTGTTGGGGTCGTTACAGTTTTTGGAGATTTTACACACACGACTCCACTAACGGCTTCTACACACAGTTGCGTTCCGTCAACGCATGCCAGTGGGTGTTCCCGACGGTAGCTATGCAAATGATTTGAAGTATAACCGTAATTTGATTGGTTGGTGCCGTCCGTCGATTGGCTTGATTGGTCGGTGCAGCAACAGCTTAACTTCTCAACGCGAGCGACGGGAGAAACGCGACGCAACGGACCCAAAATTCAGTTTGGCAACGAATGAGCCCACGTAAAGTGAATGGGATGCATCTCCAGCACTGCAACGCACGCACGTGTGTAGAAGCCGTAAAGCTCACCACTGCGGCATGCATCCCCATGGCTTTACGAGGATTTCTATTTCCATCTGAACACAGCAGTCATGCTACCCGGCAAAATCTTTGGTCTTTGGTCACCGCTAGATATTTCCTAAATGTGCTCAAACTATTGCAATTTGTTAATGAACTAAGTTTAAAAAGAAAAATACAATGTTTTAGATGGATTACACAAATAATTAGTAAGAAAAAACAAGATTTCTACCGTCATTTCCTGTTGTATAAAATATTTCATGGCGCTATACACTGCTTGTTTTTACATCCAAAAAAGGCCCGAAGTACAGTGCCATGCTGGCATCAGGTGGCCATCAAATATTAATGTGTAGACGTATTGTCTGTCTAGAAGCGCAAGGGTGAAACTTGTGTAACTCCTTACTAATTATTCGGCTGATCCATCCAGTCGATGTGTTTCTCTTTTTAAATGTCATTTCTTCATAAATTGTAGTGCATCATTAAGGTATGTTTCTGAAAGTGAAAATTCTAACATTACAAATTTTCTGATCACAAATCTGTGCAATGGGCAAAGTCATGGACAGTCAAAGTCACTTTTTTATAAAATTTCTCAACATCGCTACGGTGGATTTCTTGCTGTAAGCTTATCTAATTTATTAGCTTTTGGGATGAATGGGAGTCAATAGGAGCCGTAAATCGGAGACTAGCGGTGACCAAAGAAAAATTTCCCGGATAGCATGACGGCGGTCATCTCAAGAAATAGGATAATCTAGTTAACTTTGTGCACATTTGTTAGGAACTGTTGTGTGATTACAGAATGCATGACTAAGGTCGTCATCCTTAAGAATATACGAGTTTGCTGTAGCTCAGCCGACCCAAATGTCCATAATGAGGTTTCAGCTAATGAGGAAGATCTGCAGATCTTAGCTAATGAGGAAGATCTGCAGACCTGCAACTGCTAATCTGTCATGGGTGTGTAGTTACTTGGAATTGAGTAAACGTTGTTTACATGATTGCTACATTTCTGAAACGATTTGGTAGTTTAATGCACCAATTTAGCTTAATTTCACTGCAAACAGGCTAGTTACTCGGACATGCATCTGGGAGCAAGCCCCGAGTCCATAATGATCATTTTTATTATTATTATTCCGTGACTGGCAGTAAGAAAAACTATTTACCTTTTTTCGTTTCGGTTGTTGACTAGGATTGAGTAGTTTTAACCCTAACGTTGACCTTAAAGGCTACACTGTGTGTGCAATCAAATAGTCAACAGTGTTTCTGTTATTGTGTCAGACCTAACGTAACAGAGACTTACCTCAGTCAAATTCGCATGCTCCCCACACTGGCATGAGGCATCTCCTATAAGTCCTTTGCTTGGATAAGTCAAGAAACAAGTATTTGTCAACACGTTGACGAAACTCTCATACCTGCGTGGATCAACAGTAAAAGAAATCCTGGGACTCTGTAAGAAAATTCCAATATGGCCGTCATTCGGAATATTGTCAAAATAAAAGTCGGAATGGAATAGGGCTTGGGCGTCATGACGTCATCACTTGGCGTGACCGCCATGTTGATTGCTTCCTTTACTGCCTCTCGGAATACTGCGCACTGTTAATAGACATAACCTCCTCAGTAGTGTCTTAATTTGATTAATTTGGCGTTACTATCTCAACCATGGTAAACCGTTGCTGTATTGTGGGGTGTAAAAGCGCAACACATAATCGCCATGGGGAAAAGATCGAAAATGGATTAACTTACCACCGCTTTCCTGCTTGGAGGCGCCACCAGGGAGACCAAGTATCCGAGATAACAAAGAGTCGTCGGCTCGCTTGGATCGCGGCTGTAAGACGACCAAACATAACCTTCCACAGTATCCCGACGTCGATGAGAGTGTGTTCCTTGCATTTTCATTCTGGTAAGTTAAAGAACCGCCGTCTCGCTATCCGGAGAAATAATCTATGGTCACCGCTATTAACCGATTTCCGGCTCCCATTGACTTCCATTCAACACATGTAAACAAAACGTCAGTTTTGTGGTTAACTAACGCCGCTGACTTATGCCAGCAACTATTCCACTTTGATAAGAAACTACATTTTCGTACAACATATATACAGCAAAAATAACAGAATTTAGATCAAGCAACGTGGAGAAATCTCAGGATGAAGAAAATTGACGCTGCGTGACTGGGTGCTTTGCATTTCTCATTGTCCATGAGTCACGTATAACAGGTTACTCTGGTGGCCGTTATCCCTCACTTATCAGAGTAATTACATTCAAAAACATACCCTTAGAGCACAATTTATAAATGAATGAAGTTTAAAAAGAAAAACACAATATATCAGAGGGATTACACGAATAATTAGTAAGCTATTGCGCTGCACGGCCACCAGATGACGCCATTTCACTGCTTGCGTTTCCAGCCAAAAAAGGCCCGAAGTGCAGTGAAATGCCGCCATCTAGTGGCCTGAAATATGTAATGTAGCTCATTACATTTATTAGAAAAGAAGCGACCGTCGAATAATCTTGTACTTTATTGTCAATTATTCGTGTAATCCCTCTGACATGTTGTGTTTCTCTTCATTCCTTTATAAATTGTGGAGTATCATTAAGGTACGTTTTGGAATGTAATTACTCTGACATTCGATATTAAACGAGCACAAATTTAGGCAATAGGCACAGTCTTAAGGGCTGACACTTTGTATAAAATGTCTCCTCACTGCTTAAGCCAAATTCTGTTATTCCTGCTCTGTATATGCTGCACCAAAATGTAGTTTATTATCAAAGTGAAATGATTGCTGGCATAAGCCAGCGGCGTTAGTTTACATGTGTTGAATGGAAGTCAATGGGAGCCGGAAATCGGTAAACAGCGGTGACCAAAGATGATTTTTCCGGATAGCGAGACACCGGTAGTTCAAGACGGTGTATGATTTTCTTTTTATACATTGTTTCTTTCCTTCAACCGCGACACCACGTACATGAAGGCGCGTGCGCGCACTCAAACACAACACAAACACGGTTCTATAGACCCTTTCAAGAGAGTTCCATTATCAGCATCATAGTTGGCCCCACAAGGCTTCCGTTTTAACATTCCATATGTTATCTTAATGCAGAGGAAGTAGATTGGGGCCCAAATAGAACGTTCAAGCATTGTTTTTGTTTTTATTGTTGAAAGGGTCTATATGTTTTCAACGCGTCTGCTATGGGATAATACTTTTGATTGTGTTACCAGGAAAACCAGCAAATGAAATGTACAACTCTCATCCGGATTGGGCCCCATCACTACACCTGGGCCACACTGAGATGAAGGCCACAAAGACTGCACGCTACGAGAGACGGAAAACCAGAAAACGGCAAAGGACTGACAGCACACCTGCGATGGATGAGACAGTTATTGATGACCTTGTTCCACCAGGTAAGCCCTCTACAGAGCCAGCAGATACAAGATCTTATATTGTTTTTGTTGCTGTTGACAGCTGCATGTGGCTCATGCTCTGTCATGCTTGATCATCCTTAAGCATCCTTAAGCACACTATGTTGATATTTGACATTTGATTTAGTTTTTATAGTATATTTAGTATTTAGTATTTTAGTATCATGTTTATCTTCTATTGTCTCTATTGTGCACTGGAGTTTTCTTATATGTATATTACTTTTTCTGCTGTAAGTGCATGTTGTGTGTGATGTCTGTATGCTACTGAGACCTTGAAATTCCCCTTGGGGATCAAAAAAGTATTTATCTATCTGTCTATCTATCTATCTATCTATCTATCTAACCAGTGAACCAGTCATAACCTCTCTAAACGTTATTGAAGTTCAACCAAAGATCCTTTAAGTTCAACTAAACTGACTGGTAAAACACCATCATTAAAATGTTCCACAAGTCCAACCATTACAAAGGATATTGAGTAAATATCAACCTTTTTAGACATATTGATGCATTTGCTGTTATCTCTTGAATTTCCTATGGCTGACGCAGGCTCGTGGTCATTTTCGGCAGGTTGTGTGGTTGTGAATTGCTCACAGTGCTATCTATCTATCTATCTATCTATCTATCTATCTATCTATCTATCTATCTATCTATCTATCTATCTTTAGCCTAAATATTTCCTTATCTGATTCACAGTGGAGACACCAGCACCAGCAGAGGATGGAGCTGACCAGACACTGTTGATAGAATGTGACCTCTGTCAGCGTCGGCGCGCTGAAATCGACCGGCTGCTGGAAGAGAACTGCGCCCTGAAATGTGAGCTCGGCCGGAGAAAAATGGACGAACATTTCCTGAAGGATGACAACGTCAAAGTGAAGTACTACACTGGGCTTCCACACCTTGAGGTTGTCATGGGTGTTCTGGCCTGCGTCGGGCCGCACATGACACAGAGTAGTAAAGCACTGTCACCTTTTCAGATGCTTTTTCTGACCCTCATGCGCCTTAGACTGAACTTACCAATACAACACATTGCCCACCTCTTTTGTGTGGACAGAAAAACTGTTTCCAAAACGTTCAGCGACACCATACATGTTCTGCATGCGCGCACCAGCCCTTTGATTACCTGGCCAGGGAGAGACGTGTGGCGTGCTGCTATGCCCCACGAGTTTGTGGAGGCCTTCGGGACGCGTGTTGCCCTTATCCTGGACTGTTTCGAAATATTTATACAGAGGCCGTCAAATCTTAAAGCTCAAGCTCAGTCATATTCCCACTACAAACACAACAGAACTATGAAGTACCTTGTTGGTATCACACCGCAGGGCTCAATTTCTTTCATTTCCAAGGGATGGGGGGGACGCGTCAGTGACGAGCACGTAACTGATAACTGTGGGATTCTGGACAAACTGTTACCTGGGGATTTGGTGTTGGCCGACCGCGGCTTTGACACGGAGGACAGTGTGGGGCTTATGTGTGCCGAGGTAAAGATCCCTGCTTTCACAAAAGGACGCTGTCAGCTGGATGCAAGAGACGTGGAGAGCACAAGAAAAATTGCCCACCTCCGAATTCATGTGGAAAGGGTGATTGGAACCGTCCGCAACAAGTACACCATTTTGTCAGATAAAGTACCGATTCACATGGTGTTGCCATGCAAGGATGAAGACATGACATTCCTCGATAAGATTGTGTCTGTTTGTTGTGCTCTGACAAACATGAGCCCTATGTTATGCTGAAATATATTTTTAATTTAAATAAATTTTAAGTGCATTAAATACAGCCATAAGTGTCTTGCTGCCATACCCAATCTTCACAATAAACATACTTAAATGTCTATAAACAAGAAGCAGTAACAGTATGATGTGCAAAAGCAAGAAGTGTCACACAATCAGATGTTTTTCAGTGTTTATTTGCAATAGTGCAACCTGAGAACACAGAACGGTGCAGTTGGAATGCTTCAAGATCAAAGGTTACAAATAAAAAATGGACACAGAAAATGGAGTGCAATTGTTATATGACAACAAATACTATTTTTTTAATTCTTTCAATACTATAAATAAAAAAGTATCTATAAAATATCAACTATGGACACAGAAAATGGAGTGCAATTTTTTTTATATGACAATAATAAATACTCATTTTTTTTTATAAATTCCTTCAATACTATATAAATAAATAGGTATCTATAAAATAACAACTATGGACACATAGAAAATGGAGGTAGTGCAAATGATATATATATTGCATGCAATAATGGATACAAATAAAAATGGAGGTAGTGCAATTTATGTAATAATAATAATAATAAATATAAGTTTCTTATCATTTCTTTCCAAGCTACAGATAAATAGGTATCTATACAATATATAATATACTATATATGTCTGGACAGCTGGGTGACGACAGACATGCATCACAAAACCAGGAGTCACCTGCTGCAGTGGCTGCATCAAGTCTAACACAGGAAAGGTGGAACCACTGCGCCGAACAGTTCTTTTTTTTTGGGGGCTTTTATGCCTTTAATGACAGGATAGTGAAGAATGTCAAAAAGTGAGTGGGAGAGAGAGTCGGGGTGGGACCCGGAAGGGACGGGGGGAATCGAACCCGGGACACCGGCATACGGTGCAGGTGCCCCAGCCAGTTGCACCACGGCGGGGGGGTCGCACAGTGTTCTTGTTGTCACATGCAACCATGTCATCTAGTTCCTCAGGCCCTTGGCACACGCACCGCGTATTCTCAAGTTACTCAGGCCCTTGGCACACGCACCGCGTGTTCTCTAGTTCCTCAGGCCCTTGGCACACGCACGCGTGTTCTCTAGTTCCTCAGGCCCTTGGCACCGTGTGTTCTCTAGTTCCTCAGGCCCTTGGCACCGCGTGTTCTCTAGTCCCTCAGGCCCTTGGCACACGCACCGTGTGTTCTCTAGTTCCTCAGGCCCTTGGCACCGCGTGTTCTCTAGTCCCTCAGGCCCTTGGCACCGCGTGTTCTCTAGTCCCTCAGGCCCTTGGCACACGCACCGCGTGTTCTCTAGTTCCTCAGGCCCTTGTGTTTCTCTAGTTCCTCAGGCCCTTGGCACCGCGTGTTCTCTAGTTCCTCAGGCCCTTGGCACACGCACCGCGTGTTCTCTAGTTCCTCAGGCCCTTGGCACCGCGTGTTCTCTAGTTCCTCAGGCCCTTGGCACCGCGTGTTCTCTAGTTCCTCAGGCCCTTGGCACACACACCGCGTGTTCTCTAGTTCCTCAGGCCCTTGGCACCGCGTGTTCTCTAGTTCCTCAGGCCCTTGGCACACGCAGCGTGTTCTCTTTATGTTCCTCTTCCTCACTCTCTTTTGCCCTCTTACTTGTGGGATTGTTACAGTGTTACGAGATTTGGCGTCTCATTGATGCGTTGAGAGTGCAAGACCTGAGGAGACATAAATGAGCATGCATTACACATTTGTTCATTTGTCTTAAAACTGAAAAAAAAAAAAAAACAGCAGTAATAATAAAGTAACACATTACTGAGGGGTTGAGATTAATGTTTGGTTTCCTGCATAGAATGAAACATAATGAAGTGTTGTTCTTATCGGCCATTTTTAATGTGATGACAAAAAAAAATGACATTTATATATACGACAGTAAAGTATATCTGAATATTAATTTATATACCTTAACCATAGCTGTCAACACTGAACATTGAAAATAAGGGAGATTTCACCCAAAATACGGAAAAAAATTCAACATTCATCTTTCTGTTGCTATCCCTCTGCTGATAGCAAAAATTCGTACTACAAAACTGCTGCATTAGATTAGATTACATTAGATTCAACTTCATTGTCATTTAGCAGAGTACAGGTACAGAGCCAATGAAATGCAGTTGACATCCAACCAGAAGTGCAGAGAAGCATTAAATACCTAGTGCAGGTAGAGGTTGTGTATACAATAGAGATTAATAATGTACAGTGTATAGTTGGATAAATACAGGTTTCCCAGAAACCCAGCTGATTGATCAGATGATTACTTCCTCTTCTATTGGTGGACATCATTCAGGGCGCCCTTTTTAAAGCAACACCAAAGAACTTTTCCTCTGTCGCACACACTATTTGTTTATCCAGCTCCAGCTTTGCAAATAACAATGTCCACAGACAAGTTAGAATATATTGCATGATTTTATGAAAATATATTGCAACATCAGATGCAAGTCAAATTTGTAGTTTCTCATGTCTCATTCCATCGAACTACAGATCCGCTACCCGATCCGGCAAACTTACATAGTGCGGTTATAGCCGATAGAGGGCCGCTGGGTTTAATGCAGAAAGTGCTGTTCACCCTGTTACGAGTTGATGAACCACTGAAACGATTTTGGAAACATTATTTTAAGGTACAAAAAACTCTTTGGTGTTGCTTTAAGCTGCCGTAGCCTGCCTACTCTTGCCGTTTTCTCTGCAAGCCTTTTTGCAACCCACCTCCACCCCATCTCCTCCTCATACATCTGCCTTATCAATGTCTAGTTGCTGCAATGATGCCTGGTCTGTTCTGTACCCCAAGGGGGGTTTATCTGGCTGCTCTCTCTGTCTTAGGCTTTTCATGTTTACACGTGGAAGGGGAACCAGAACAGAGCTATACCGCCAAATGAAACATTATGCATTACAAATAGTATTTAACAAACTGGACAAAGTGGTTGTGACTGAATAGATGAAACATTATGCATTACAAATAGTATTTAACAAACTGGACAAAGTGGTTTTGACTGAATAAATGAAACATTATGCATTACAAATAGTATTTAACAAACTTACTGGACAAAGTGGTTCTGACTGAATAAATTAAACATTATGCATTACAAATAGTTTAACAAACTGGACAAGTGGTTCTGACTGAATAAATTAAACATTATGCATTACAAATAGTTTAACAAACTGGACAAGTGGTTCTGACTGAATAAATGAAACATTATGCATTACAAATAGTTTAACAAACTGGACAAAGTGGTTCTGACTGAATAAATGAAACATTATGCATTACAAATAGTATTTAACAAACTGGACAAAGTGGTTCTGACTGAATAAATGTTTTGTTTTTTTTGGTGTGAACAATGAATAATTAATTCAATTTATTAAATAGAGCTATTTTTTTCAGCATATCATGGTATGTGTACAAGAGAGGAGAAGAGACGAGAGGAGTGTGAGTGTCTGGAAAAGAAGAGAGGAGTGTATATTTAATTAATTGGCTGACGCTTTTGTCCAAAGCGTCTTATACATCAATTATTACACTTACCCACTTTGCCCCCATCATCGCCTTCAATTTCAATGTCAATGTCAATGTCAATGTCAAATTTATTATAGTGGATGGAATCCACTATCTTAAAATCTCCTGGCTTCTTCTTCTTATTATTATAACCATTTTTTCTTTTGACCTTTTCAAGAATTAATGCGACTCTAACCGCTTAACGTACAGACATGTTGAAATAACCGTTTTGTAGGTCTGGAGTTGGACAACAGAGTAACTTTTTCAGATTTTCTTAAAAGTTTATACTTTTTGAGAAATAGGGGATTAAAAATTGTAAAAAGCTCATTTTTCCCCCATAGACTTGAATGGCTGTGATGTCATAATGGCCTAAAGCCAGCTGCGCTCGTTAAGCTCCCAGAGTAGTTCCCGGGCTAATTAGAACACTGGCACAGGTGTCACCTGTGAATCAAACTGTCTCAGCTTCTAATGCATACAATCTGGTGCTCTCTAAAACTACACATCCTGTTTAAGTGTTTCCCTTGTGTCAATAAAAGTCACAGCCATATCTCATGCTTTGCGCATTATATCTCCAGAACGGTTTGATGCATATGCTTCAAATTTGGTACAAGTGTTTGTATGGACTCAAAGATGAAGTGAGTTGATGTTGGAGGTCAAAGGTCAAGTCAATGAACACTCTAAGTGCGATATCTCAAGAATGCCTTGACATACATGCCTGAAATTTGGTATGAGTATTTGTATGGATTCAAAGATGAAGTGAATTGATGTTGGAAGTCAAAGGTCAAATGTCAAGGTCAAAAACACCTTGAGTGTTATATCTCAAGAACGCCTTGACACACAAGGTCTTTTGGTACGAGGGTTTGTATTAACTCAAAGATTAAGTGATTTAATAATGTTTTTTTTTTTCCAGGAATTTCCCCACCAACATTAAGCCAGCAGCTTCCCATCCACTATTGTAATTCCTCTGGCATTACATTCTAGTTTATAAAGCGCATTTACAGACGGCTTAGCCGCACCAAAGTGCTTCACAATAAAGTGCAATAAATAAACACAGGAGGCAAAAACAAAACAAAAAGGGCTACAGTTAAAATAAATTAAGAAATGCAGAAAAAAGAACATTTAAAACTAAACACTGGGGCATAAAGGGAGACACTAGCCAAAGGCAAGTGAAAAGAGGTGGGTCTTTAAAAGGGACTTAAAACATTTAGAGACTGAGCTGAGCGGATGTGGAGGGGGGAGGCAGTTCAGAGTCTAGGGGCTGCCACTGAAAAAGGCTCTGTCCCCCTAGTTTTCAGCCTGGCCCTGGGTTCTTCCAGCCGCAGTTGGTCTGCTGACCGTAGTGCTCTGGAAGGGGAATGGTGGTGTAGAAGATCAGACAGGTAGGTGGGGGCCAGACCATGGAGAGATTTGTATACAGTCAAGAGGAGTTTGAAATTGATGCGGTAGCGGATGGGGAGCCAGTGGAGTGAAGCCAGAACTGGGGTGATATGTTAACGTTTTTTAGTGCAGGTGAGTTCTGAACCAACCATTTCTGTTACTTCTCTTACTTTCATGAGGCTGCTTTCCCTAAATGATCCTTTCTCTGCTTATACTGTGAATAATGAGTGTGCTGTAAGTATGTTGGGGATGTGTGTTGGAGAAGCTTCCTGATGAAATAATGTGCTGTGTATGAGGGGGGCAGGGACTTACTATTGCAAGCAGAGTACTGTATGTAATGTATGTGAGTGATGACAGTGAAGATGTGTGTGGGACAGTGTGGGAGTGGAGCAGTGACTGTGTGTGTGTGTGTGTAGTGTGTGTGTGTGGGTAGGTGGGGGCAGTGTGCTCAAAAGGGGCATGTAGAGGATGTGTGTTGAGAAGATCCTGTTTGAAGACAATGTGCTGTGTATGTGTGGGGGGCAGTGTGCAGCAAGTATGTAGAGGAGGCTTACTGTAGCAAGCAGTGTGCTGTATGTATGTGAAGTGATGACAGTGATGATGTAAGTGTGTGTGTTGGGGATGGGGGTGGGGTGGGGGGGGGGGCAGAAAAGGCTAGGGCAATCAAGGACATGGGTAGATGGAGGAGAAATCAAAAATAATAAATAAAAAGTGTGCAAAAAGTTGGAGAAAGTCAGATATGTGTGTGTGTGTGTGTGTTTTGGACGTGTGATGAAATAAGAAAATAAATAAAAGGTCTGTAGCATAGGGAGAGGGATGTAAAAGTGCTAAAAGTCTTGTAGGTGTGTGTTGGTGTGTGTGTGTGTGTGTGGGGGGGGGTCATGAGTGCTGAGGAGTGAATGAGTGCAAAGTCAGTATAGCGTGAGTTCAGAGTTGGGAAATGTTTGAGAGTGCTGAGGAGTGAATGTGTGCAAAGTCAGTATAGTGTGAGTTCAGAGTTCGATGGCTTTGGGGATAAAACTTCTCCTGAGTCTCTCAGTTCTGGCTTTGTGACTACATAGGCGTCTTCTTGATTTTAGCGGTAGGAATAATCCATTGTTAGGATGAGAAGAGTCCTTCAGAATCTTTTGGGCTCTTAGGAGTACTCTTCTGGAATAGATATCTTGTAGAGCAGGGAGTTGAGTTCTTATAGTACGTTCAGCTGAGCGCACTACTCTCTGCAGAGTACTACAATCTCTAACTGTGGAGTTCCCATACCAGGTGATGATGCTACCAGTTAGACACTCTCAACCGCTGAAGTCTACACTCTCAACCGCTGAAGTGTAGAAGGCCTTCATGATGGATGTAGAAACTTTGAATTTCCTTAGCTGACGAAGGAAGTAGAGTCGTTGTCTGGACTTCTTCAGAACATATTGAGTGTTAACAGTCCACTGTTAACACTCAATACTCAGGCCTATAGGCTACAAGATGGCTAGTTGCCAAGGCTACATGAAAAAAAATCTACATATTTTACTATAACAATTTCTATCAATAGGCCTTCCTTACTTGGTGTACGTAGACATTATTGAACAAACATCTGAATTTCAGTATCTAAGTAGGTTAGGTTGGGATGTCTGCTATACATTGCTGTTAAAATGCACTTCCAGTATAGTGAGTATTGGCAAAACCGGTTATCATTTTTATGTTGAGGCGTTGGGGGTGTTGTCGGCAGCTGCTGAAAGTAACTAATAAAGTAACTTGTAATCTAACTTAGTTACTTTTAAAATCAAGTAATCAGTAAAGTAACTAAGTTACTTTTTAAAGGAGTAATCAGTAATCAGATTACTTTTTCAAGGTAACTGTGGCAACACTGGTCAAAACATACACTTTTCTCTGAATAAGCAATAACAAAATAATAATATAATTTTGTGTACTATTTTATTGCCATTGCTTGTGTGCGATGCCAATGAAACGCTCTTTTGGACACGGAATAAATAGTTAACCAAGCTAGTTAGCTAGCTAGCTAACGTTAGCACAGTAAACAGAAAGTGAATGGGAACGGCTAGTAATGTTGGCTAGCTAGGTAGCAGCTATGGACTTTGGTTAAACTTGTATATTGTTGCAAACTAACCCGAAATAACACATCTGAGGCTTCAGGCGTTACCGATTTACCATCATCCATCGCGTCTGGACTCTGAAAAAACCTTTTAAGGCTAGTCTGCCTGGACCTGTTTGAACCGTCTCACTCATTCGTTCTTTGTTTAACAGACGTTTTAAGCGTGTGCTTTATTTGAAATGCAGCATAGCTCATGCGTGTTGTTTAAAAACGTTCAAACAGTAGAGCCTGTTCCTTGAAAACATAGCCAAAGTACGTATTCTTGCTTTAGTAGCCTATAGGCCTACATTTTAGGCTTATTCTCAAATTCAGATTGTGAAATTGAGAATAAGCCTAAAGCCCCGGAACTTGAAAATTCAGTACTTCACTACTACCAAAACCTGAGATGCCGCTAAAATAATCAATATTGCACTATGGAACATTGAAAAACAGTGAGAGCTAGCTTCTCTGCCTTTTCTGATCCTTACATGTATCTGCATTTTGTCTCATTGATCTTCTGCTTTAAAATGTGGAAGAAGTGTGTGGTCTGTACACTGCAATTGCTCCAAAAATATCAACTTTATTACTTTAAAAACATAGCAACGTTTCGATCACCCTGGATCTTCGTCAGGAATGTGGGTAACAGGAAGAGTGTGGTCTAGATCACATGACCATTCATTCAGCACCCGCCTAAGCAGGGCACCCAAGGGTGCCAATCATCATGACTGACAGGCCTATGTGTCAATAATAAAGAAGAAAAGGAAAAAGCTGCATCAATCAAATATTGTATCAAAAGGCCCATGTGCAGTCTTAATGTTCATGACAAAGACAAATAGAAAAGAAAATACAAATTCTGCTTCAAAATGGTCAACTTTTCTAATCATTTTCAAAGTAAAATAAACTGATTGACATGAAACTCATTGTACATCATCTATAGATTGTAATTTATTCAGAATGGTCATTTTCTCACCATATCAATGTTGTTTTAACCAAATCCCATTTAAATTAATTCAATCAATTGATTCATTCCAGTATTTTTCAATTCAAAGCCATTTTTACTTCACCATTTTGACTTTGAACATATTCACCATCTCCACAGTAATCTCTTCAAGTGTGTACTAGCATATGGCGTTTGAGACTAGATATTGCTAAAAAATCTTTTCCACACTGGGCACATTTAAGAAGACTCTTGTCAGTATGTGTAAGTATGTGGCATCTAAGGTTTGGGGATGTTCTGAATACTTTTCCGCAATAAACACATTTATGAGGCTTCTCTCCCGTATGTATTAGAAAATGATTTTGGAGAGTTTGGAGGTGTGTAAATACTTTCCCACACTGGTTACACTCGCTTCTCTCCAGTGTGTATTAGCATATGGCGTTTAAGACTAGACATTGTTGGAAATGTTTTCCCACACTGGACACATTTATGAGGTTTCTCTCCTGTGTGTATAAGCATATGGGTTTCCAGCTTTGAAGGGTGTGGAAATGCTTTTCCACACTGGACACATTCATGAGGCTTTTCTCCAGTGTGAGTTAGCATATGGGTTTTAAGTTTTGAAAGGTGAGGAAATGCTTTTCCACACTGAACACATTTATGAGGCTTCTCTCCAGTGTGAGTTAGCATATGGATTTTAAGATTTGTAGAGTGCGGAAAAGCTTTTCCACACTGAGCACATTTATGAGGCTTCTCTCCAGTGTGCGTTAACATATGGGTTTTAAGCTTTGAAGGGTGAGGAAATGCTTTTCCACACTGAACACATTTATGAGGCTTCTCTCTAGTGTGTGTTATCATATGGGTTTTAAGGGTTTCCATTTGTGTAAATACTTTTCCACATTGCTTACATTTATGAGGCTTCTCTCCAGTGTGTCTTAGCACATGGCTTTTAAGATTTGAACGTTTTCTAAAACCTTTTCCACAATGGAGACATTTATGAGGCTTCTCTCCAGTGTGTATTAGCATGTGTATTTTAAGATTTGAAATTTGTGAAAAAGCTTTTCCACACTGGGTACATTTATGAGGCTTCTCTCCAGTGTGTATGAACATGTGGGTTTTAAGAGTTGAACTGTATGAAAAACGATTTTCCACACTGGACACATTCATGAGGCTTTTCTCCAGTATGTGTAATCTTGTGACGTTGAAGATCTTGGGATGTTCTAAATGATTTTCCACACTGGGAACAATTATGATGCCTCTCTCCAGTGTGTACTAGCATGTGAATTTTAAGGTTTCCAGCCAATCTAAACCCTTTTCCACACTGGGTACATTCATGAGATTTCTCTCCACTAGGTGGCTTCATTCCTTTATTAGGCTCCTCTCCTTTGTGTACAAGCATGTGGCGTGAAAGACTTGACCTGTGTGAAAAACCTTTTCCACACTGGGAACATTTATGAGGCTTCTCTCCCGTTTGTGTAAGCATGCAGTGGTTGACTAGTGAGGGTGTTGTGAATGCTTTTCCACAATGAGAATATTTATGGGTTTTTTTCCGAGACTTCTCCTTTTTCTCCTTTTCGTTCACCCTAACTGAGTGTGTTCGCTGGTGTTTCTCAAGTTTAGTAAGGGTCGTGAAACTCCTCCTGCAGACTGAGCAGTGGTGCAGCCTTTCTTTGAGTTGCAGGTTGAGTTCATCATTCAGTCCATGGATCCTCTGTCGTGTTACATGTGGGTGTTCAGATACACCTGCAAGAGTAACCACATGCACTTAGAATGACAATAGATGTTTGTAAATTGGTTAAGTTTTATCACGTATGATTTATTTAACTGTCTCAAAATAGCTTTACACTTCGATGGTAGTATAGATAGGGTCCCTACAGACATACTGTAGGACTATCAACTCTGAAAGTTTACAAAAAGGCCATAACAAGGGTTGTTTCTGAAGGAAGCGCATTGCCTAACTTTGTGTTTCGATAGCGTCAAATCAGTTGGCGTGTTCGACTTCTTCCAGCATTGTACAGATCAGGCTGAAGGAAGCGCATCCGGATTTCATGATTGGTTACACTGATTTTACAGCAACTAATAGGGTCATTGTTAGGGACGACGCACTGTTGGAGTGCCTAAGACAGGGGTCTCAAACTCAAATGAGCTGGGGGCCACTTTGGACAATGTCATCTGATTGGAGGGCCATGTCAGTGTTAAAGAATAATAATAAAAAAAAAAAAACGGCTATTTCCTAAAATGCAATGTTTTTCTCAAATACTGTATTTTCAAACACAAAACTACAAACTGAAAGTGCAAGTCTTTTTGTCTATTTTTAGACACCTGTGCTAGCAAACTTAGCTTATAAACAAAATAATGATAAAATAAATATTATACAAATTAGTAAAAACAAACAAAAAAGCATAAAAACAGGTAAGCCTATGTGTACGTTTCACACCAAATAAAAATATTTTCCTCATAACTTTTTTAAACATGGCAAACTAGGCTTCAGGGTTAAGAAAGCAACACCATTGGATTTTTATATCAAAATTTCAAAAGGCCATGACTTGAAAGTGGTCAGAGATAAAGACCTACTGTAAATGTAAATGTTTTGAGTATAAACAAAAGTTTATGAAGGGAGTAAATTTACCCTTCTAATTTGTCACTGGATGGCAAGCACCTCAAATTATGCACCTTTCAGTAAATACTGGATGTTAAACATATTTGAGCAGGTTTACATTCTTTTTTGTCATATTACATAACAAATGAACAAGAAAACAGTAGGCCTAAGATGTATACCAACAATAGTAAACTATTAGTAGCCTATAACCACAAGGCCTACAATAAAATGCCTCCTGGTCAAATCAATTCCTATCGTTCCTATCCTATCCTTCCTATAGGTGACTTTGTAGTTCTTCAGAGCCCTATTTTTACTACCTCTGCTGTCTCTACCACGTCCATTACGGACACTATCATCACGATTACCACTGCAACCTCCAAGCTATGTTGGGCAGAGGGTCTAAATAAGCATGGTATGCTTAGTGGACACCGTCGTATACACGCAAAGACGCACCTCCATTCACAGACGCACCGTGATCACTGTCAATAGTCGATTGATCATAACCTCCAAAAGTCAGATAATATCTCCTTCAGAATCAGAATAGGTGAAAAACATAGCCTACCCAAGACTTCATCACACATGAACGTTTTTCAACATTTGGTGTAGGCCTATTTCTGCTTCAATTTGTGCAAAACTATGGCCTGCATCGCCTTCAGCTGGCCATTATTTAACAAATGCACGCCTTTGTGTTTCTCGGCGGTAATAGTATTTACTGAAAACTTTGTGCAGGGATTTTGGGTTTGAATCAAGCTCTGGATGTCTAGCAAATAGTGGAGGAGAGTTCAAATGAGATTTGTCACCATACTTGAATTTATCATCTGTTTTAATCAATATTGTTGTTTGACGCAATTAAAAATACCCTCAAGGGCCGAATTACATTACTATTTTGACATAGGTCACAGGCCGGAGTTTGAAGACCCCTGGCTTAAAACCTCCCTTAGCTGTTGTAAAATGAATGTAACCTACGGACTCGAGTGGCTTATTGCTTTTCAAAAACTGTTACTATAAATACCTGGCAAAGTTTTATAGTAAGAGTATTCATATATTTATTCATAGATAATCATTCGTCCGCCAAGTAATATATTTCCTCTATCTGAATGATTTCCAAGAATTTGTTGAGACACAGCTACTTTAACTTTTGTATTAAGTTATGGTAGCGCAGTAACATCAAACAAAATGCAGTCAAGGTGTATGTTTGTGCTGAATTTTACAACGACATTGAATGTGATTCAGCCAATCACAATCAAGGAATGGAACTATCAGTATCAACTGTTACAGCTCATACGCACAGTTGTGTGCGTTGCAATGCTGGAGACGCATCCCGTTCACTTTAGATGGGCTTACGTCATCCGTTGCCGAACTGGATTGTGGATCCGTTGCGTCGCCTTGCATTTTGTCTCATTGGTCTTCTGCTTTAAAATGTGGAAGAAGTGTGGTCTGCACACTGCAATTGCTCCAAAAATATCAACTTTATTACTTTAAAAACATAGCAACGTTTCGATCACCCTGGATCTTTGTCAGGCATGTGGGTAACAGGAAGAGTGTGGCCCATATCACATGACCATTCATTCAGCACCCACGGGTGCCAATCATCATGACTGACAGGCCTATGTGTCAATAATAAAGAAGAAAAGGAAAAAGCTGCATCAATCAAATATTGTATCAAAAGGCCCATGTGCAGTCTTAATGTTCATGACAAAGACAAATAGAAAAGAAAATACAAATTCTGCTTCAAAATGGTCAACTTTTCTAATCATTTTCAAAATAAAATAAACTAGCCAGTGGCCACTGATTGACATGAAACTCATTGTACATCATCTATAGATTATAATTTATTCAGAATGGTCATTTTCTCACCATATCAATGTTGTTTTAACCAAACCCTATTGAAATTAATTAAATCAATTGATTCATTCCAGTATTTTTCAATTCAAAGCCATTTTTACTTCACCATTTTGACTTTAAACATATTCACCACCTCCATAATCATCTCTTCAAGTGTGTGCTAGCATATGGCATTTGAGACTAGATATTGCTAAAAAATCTTTTTTTCACACTAGACACATTTAAGAAGACTCTTGTCAGTATGTGTAAGTATGTGGCATCTAAGGTTTTTGGATGTTCTGAATACTTTTCTGCAATAAACACATTTATGAGGCTTCTCTCCTGTATGTATTAGCAAATGATTTTGGAGAGATTGGAGGTGTCTAAATACTTTCCCACACTGGTTACATTCATGAGGCTTCTCTCCAGTGTGTACTAGCATATGGCGTTTAAGACTACACATTGTTGAAAACGGTTCCCCACACTGGACACATTTATGAGGCTTCTCTCCAGTGTGTATTAGCAAATGATTTTGAGAGATTGAGGTTTAAGACTAAATTTATGATTCCAGTGAATAGCATTTTTCCCACACTGGACTACACATTGTTGAAAAACGGTTCCCACACTCCATGAGGCATTTTTCTCTCCAGTGTGAGTTAGCATATGGTTTTAAGATTAAACAGGGTGAGGAAATGCTTTTCCACACTGAACACATTCCACATGAGGTTTCTCTCCAGTGTGAGTTAGCATATGGGTTTTAAGAAGATTTGAGGAAATGCTTTTCCACACTGAACACAAAGGTTTCCTCCTTGGGTTACAATGTTGACATGAACATTTGAAAACCTCTTTCCACAATGTTGACATTTATGAGGCTTCTCTCCAGTGTGTATTTGCATGTGTATGTTAAGATTTGAAATTTGTGAAAAAGCTTTTCCACACTGGATACATTTATGAGGCTTCTCTCCAGTGTGTATTAGCATGTGTTTTTTAAGAGTTGAACTTAATGAAAAACGTTTTCCACACTGGACACATTCATGAGGCTTTTCTCCAGTATGTGTAAACTTGTGACGTTGAAGATCTTGGGATGTTCTAAATGATTTTCCACACTGGGAACAATTATGATGCCTCTCTCCAGTGTGTACTACCATGTGAATTTTAAGGTTTCCAGCCAATCTAAAACCTTTTCCACACTGGGTGCATTCATGAGATTTCTCTCCACTAGGTGGCTTCATTCCTTTATTAGGCTCCTCTCCTTTGTGTACAAGCATGTGGCGTGAAAGACTTGACCTGTGTGAAAAACCTTTTCCACACTGGGAACATTTATGAGGCTTCTCTCCTGTCTGTGTAAGCATGCAGTGGTTGACTAGTGAGGGTGTTGTGAATGCTTTTCCACAATGAGAATATTTATGTGGCATTTTCCGAGACTTCTCCTTTTCGTTCACCCTAACTGAGTGTGTTCGCTGGTGTTTCTCAAGTTTAGTGAGGGTCGTGAAACTCCTCCTGCAGACTGAGCAGTGGTGCAGCTTTCCTTTGAGTTGCAGGGTGAGTTCATCACTCTGTCCAAGGATCTTCAGTCGTGTTACATGTGGGTGTTCAGATACACCTGGAAGAGTAACCACATGGACTTAGAATGACGATAGATGTTTGTAAATTAGTTAAGTTTTATCACGTATGATTTATTTAACTGTCTCAAAATAGCTTTACACTTCGATGGTAGCATAGATGGGGTCCCTACAGACATACGGTAGGACTATTTACCCTGAAAGTTTACAGAAAGGCCATAACAAGGGTTGCTTCTGAAGGAAGCGCATTGCCTAACTTTGTGTTTCGATAGCGTCAAATCAGTTGGCGTGTTCGACTTCTTCCAGCATTGTACAGATCAGGCTGAAGGAAGCGCATCCGGATTTCATGAGTGGTTACACTGATTTTACAACAGCTAAGAGGGTCATTGTTAGGGACGACGCACTGTTGGAGTGCCTAAGACAGGGGTCTCAAACTCAAATGAGCTGGGGGCCACTTTGGACAATGTCATCTGATTGGAGGGCCATGTCAGTGTTAAAGAATAATAATAATAAAAAAAAAAAACGGCTATTTCCTAAAATGCAATGTTTTTCTCAAATACTGTATTTTCAAACACAAAACTACAAACTGAAAGTGCAAGTCTTTTTGTCTATTTTTAGACACCTGTGCTAGCAACCTTAGCTTATGAATAAAATAATGATAAAATAAATATTATACAAATTATAAAAACAAACAAAAAACATAAAAAAAGGTAAGCCTATGTGTGCGTTTCACACCAAATAAAAATATTTTCCTCATAACTTTTTTAAACATGGCAAACTAGGCTTCAGGTTTAAGAAAGCAACACCATTGGATTTTTATATCAAAATTTCAAAAGGCCATGACTTGAAAGTTGTCAGAGATAAAGACCTACTGTAAATGTAAAAAATTTTGAGTATAAACAAAAGTTTATGAAGGGAGTAAATTTACCCTTCTAATTTGTCACTGGATGGCAAGCACCTCAAATTATGCACCTTTCAGTAAATACTGGATGTTAAACATATTTGAGCAGGTTTACATTCTTTTTTGTCATATTACATAACAAATGAACAAGAAAACAGTAGGCCTAAGATGTATACCAACAATAGTAAACTATTAGTAGCCTATAACCACAAGGCCTACAATAAAATGCCTCCTGGTCAAATCAATTCCTATCGTTCCTATCCTATCCTTCCTATAGGTGACTTTGTAGTTCTTCAGAGCCCTATTTTTACTACCTCTGCTGTCTCTACCACGCCCATTACGACACTATCATCAATGATTACCACTGCAACCTCCAAGCTATGTTGGGCAGAGGGTCTAAATAAGCATGGTATGCTTAGTGGACACCGTCGTTACACAAAAAGAGCACCTCCATTCACAGACGACCGTGATCACTGTCAATAGACGATCGATCATAACCTCCAAAAGTCAGATAATATCTCCTTCAGAATCAGAATAGGTGAATAACATAGCCTACCCAAGAGACTTCATCACACATGAACGTTTTTCAACATTTGTGTAGGCCTATTTCTGCTTCAATTTGTGCAAAAACTATGGCCTGCATCGCTTCGCCGTCATTACGAACAAAATGCACGTCTTTGTGTTTTCGCGTGTAATAGTATTTCCTGAAAACTTTGTGCAGGGATTTTGGGTTTGAATCAAGCTCTGGATGTCTAGCAAATAGTGGAGGAGAGTTCAAATGAGATTTGTCACCATACTTGGATTTATCATCTGTTTTAATCAATATCGTTGTTTGGCTTTAATTAAAAAATACCCTCAAGGGCGAATTACATTACTATTTTGACATAGGTCACAGGCCGGAGTTTGAGACCCCTGGCTTAAAACCTCCCTTAGCTGTTGTAAAATGAATGTAACCCACGGTTTCGAGTGCTGATACAACACAAACAGGGCTGTTGCTGGAAATATTTTATTCCTGTAGGCTATACTACCTACCTACATTGCTGGTACATTTTGGAACAGTACAGCTACATGAACTAATTATTTTTAGTGTCTTCCAATAGCCTATCGTATAGGTTATATATACTGTAGCTTAGTATATGTTTTGTAACCTACATTTGTTTTGTAACCTACATTTCCGTCAGTCTACAGTCTTTTAGCCCTTCTTTACCATGATAACCCTTCCAAGATAGAACCCTTCTCTTCTTTGAGAGACCAACCACCACTCATGCCATCGATGTTGAATTTTGGGCGTCTGACGAAAACTGATCAATATGACCAACAATTAACGTTGATTTGACACTATTTTGCTGTCCGGGTTTGCAAATCATTCATTTAGAAAATGTAAGTTCCGCTATTTGTTATTATAATCACAGCACGGCCTTACTATGTTATCATTAGGCTACCATATCATTACATTATCGCAATTAATAAGTCATCATAATCATCATAGTCAGCATGGCTTGCATGTCACAGCCTACCTGTTCCAGCACTGAGTTCTTATCATGTAGCCTCAACTAGGCTCGCACTCTCCACTTGCTCACTGTCCCTTGTTCTGTATGCTTGCTTAC
This sequence comes from Alosa alosa, assembly GCF_017589495.1. Taxonomy (NCBI): domain Eukaryota; kingdom Metazoa; phylum Chordata; class Actinopteri; order Clupeiformes; family Clupeidae; genus Alosa; species Alosa alosa. The sequence goes on along the minus strand of NC_063195.1, from coordinate 6,689,652 downwards.
ATCCTCGTTTAAACTCAACAAACTTCAACAAGTTGGGGGGGGGTAAGAGGGTTAAGGCTGCCAGTCTTTTTCTATATTTTTGATATGTTGCTGAGTGGATCATAAACAGCCCCAGCCATGAAGAAAAGTGATTGATAATGACTGACTGACTATTATTGTGTTACATGCTTCAAATGTAAAGCACTTTGAGCTGCATTCTGTGTATGAAAGGTTCTATACAAATAAAGCTTATTATTATTATTATTATAACATGTTGCTGACATATGCTAGCCTACTTTTTTTGTATTTTTGAAGCTTCTAAATTGGTGTTATTTTGCACAATTGTCACTACCGGCACCCGACACAATTTCGTGTAGGCAACTTCGATTAACTTTTGATGCGCTCACATAATCCTGGCTCTGAGCCAAAATGGGAGGGGTGGGGCCTGACGTGAGCTGTTATTGGATCAGTCCAGTGTCAATATTGAAATGTAACCAATGGGCCGCTGATTGTCCTTCCTTTGGGCCGATCGTTGGTCAAGATAATTAAAATATATATATAGCCTATTCTATCGGCTGAAAATGTGCATCGGCCCACCGGGAAAATGCCCGGTATGCCAGATGGCCAGTCCGCCCATGGTGGCAAGTGACATAGACTGTAGGCCTATAAAATGGCAATGCACTTATGTTAAAAAGTTCCTTATTTTCATATTTTCTGTTTGTTATGCCCTTTATAATGTGTGTAGGCCTACATTTTGTGCATGCACTTCTGCGATAGCATTTATTTCAGTTTATATCAGCTATATTTCTAAAGAATATATTGTGTTGCCTCAGGTCTGCTGCACATCTTTTGAAATTTGATTTGAAATAATCAAATAGACCCTCACATCTTAAAGTTCAGTTAATAAAGTAACTTGCTTTGCTTTCATTTGAATCCCAATCAAGATAAACAATAATTGCTTTATTGTTAATATGGACTCCTGGAAAGTTCAGAAATGCAAAATAATAGAATTTTAATATGTGATTAATCATGATTAACTAGCGATTAATCGTGATTAAAAAATTGAATCGTTTGACAGCACTAGTTTTATCACGTATGATTTATTTAACGGTCTCAAAATAGCTTTACACTTCGATGGTAGCATAGATGGGGTCCCTACAGACATACGGTAGGACTATTTACTCTGAAAGTTTACAGAAAGGCCATAACAAGGGTTGTTTCTGAAGGAAGCGCATTGCCTAACTTTGTGTTTCGATGTAGCGTCAAATCAGTTGGTGTGTTCGACTTCTTCCAGCATTGTACAGATCTGGCTGAAGGAAGCGCATCCGGATTTCATGATTGGTTACACTGATTTTACAGCAACTAAGAGGGTCATTGTTAGGGGCGACACACTGTTGGAGTGGTGGTGTTTTTGCAATTGTTCAAAACTAATGCACAGTATATATATGCAACTGCAGTATTGCACTGTCCATTTTGCTTGGGGCCCCCAAATTCCTTGAAACGGCCGTGCCTCTATCTGAATGGTTTCCAAGAATTCATTGAGACGCAGCTACTTTAACTTTTGTATCAAGTTATGGTAGAGCAGTAACATCAAACAAAATGCAGTCAAGGTGTATGTTTGTGCTGCATTATACAACGGCATTGAACGTGATTCAGCCAATCACAATCAAGGAATGGAACTATCAGTTTTAGAACTTTACAGCTCATACGCACAGTTGCGTGCGTTGCAGTGCAGGAGACGCATCCTGTTCACTTTACATGGGCTTACGTCATCCATTGCCGAACTGGATTGTGGGTCCGTTGCGTTACGTTGCATTTTGTCTCATTGATCTTCTGCTTTAAATTGTGGAAGAAGTGTGGTCTGCACACTGCAATTGCTCCAAAAATATCAACTTTATTACTTTAAAAACATAGCAACGTTTCGATCACCCTGGATCTTTGTCAGGCATGTGGGTAACAGGAAGAGTGTGGCCCATATCACATGACCATTCATTCAGCACCCACGGGTGCCAATCATCATGACTGACAGGCCTATGTGTCAATAATAAAGAAGAAAAGGAAAAAGCTGCATCAATCAAATATTGTATCAAAAGGCCCATGTGCAGTCTTAATGTTCATGACAAAGACAAATAGAAAAGAAAATACAAATTCTGCTTCAAAATGGTCAACTTTTCTAATAATTTTCAATATAAAATGAACTAGCCAGTGGCCACTGATTGACATAAAACTCATTGTACATCATCTATAGATTATAATTTATTCAGAATGGTCATTTTCTCACCATATGAATGTTGTTTTAACCAAATCCCATTTAAATTAATTAAATCAATTGATTCATTCCAGTATTTTTCAATTCAAAGCCATTTTTACTTCACCATTTTGACTTTGAACATATTCACCACCTCCACAATCCTCTCTTCAAGTGTGTGCTAGCATATGGCATTTGAGACTAGATATTGCTAAAAAATCTTTTCCGCACTGGACACATTTAAGAAGACTCTTGTCAGTATGTGTAAGTATGTGGCATCTAAGGTTTTTGGATGTTCTGAATACTTTTCTGCAATAAACACATTTGAGGCTTCTCTCCCATATGTATTGGAAAATGATGTTGGAGAGATTGGAGGTATCTAAATACTTTCCCACACTGGTTACATTGATGAGGCTTCTCTCCGGTGTGTACTAGCATATGGCGTTTAAGACTACACATTGTTGAAAACGGTTTCCCACACTGGAGACATTTATGAGGCTTCTCTCCAGTGTGTATTAGCATGTGGCGTTTAAGACTAGACATTAATGAATACATTTTCCCACACTGGACACATTCATGAGGCTTCTCTCCAGTGTGAGTTAAAATATGGATTTTAAGATTTGCAAGGTGAGGAAATGCTTTTCCACACTGAACACATTTATGAGGTTTCTCTCCAGTGTGAGTTAGCATATGGGTTTTAAGATTTGAACGTTTTCCAAAACCTCTTTCACAATGGAGACATTTATGAGGCTTCTCTCCAGTGTGTATTAGCATGTGTATGTTAAGATTTGAAATTTGTGAAAAAGCTTTTCCACACTGGGTACATTTGTGAGGCTTCTCTCCAGTGTGTATTAGCATGTGTTTTTTAAGAGTTGAACTGAATGAAAAACGTTTTCCACACTGGACACATTCATGAGGCTTTTCTCCAGTATGTGTAAACTTGTGACGTTGAAGATCTTGGGATGTTCTAAATGATGAACAATTATGATGGCTTTCTCCAGTGTGTACTAGCATGTGAATTTTAAGGTTTCCAGCCAATCTAAAACCTTTTCCACACTGGGTACATTCATGAGATTTCTCTCCACTAGGTGGCTTCATTCCTTTATGAGGCTTCTCTTCTTTGTGTACAAGCATGTGGCGTGAAAGACTTGACCTGTGTGAAAAACCTTTTCCACACTGGAAACATTTATGAGGCTCCTCTCCTGTCTGTGTAAGCATGCAGTGGTTGACTAGTGAGGGTGTTGTGAATGCTTTTCCACAATGAGAATATTTATGTGTTTTTTTCCGAGACTTCTCCTTTTTCTCCTTTTCGTTCACCCTAACTGAGTGTGTTCGCTGGTGTTTCTCAAGTTTAGTGAGGGTCGTGAAACTCCTCCTGCAGACTGAGCAGTGGTGCAGCCTTCCTTTGAGCTGCAGGTTGAGTTCATCACTCTGTCCATGGATCTTCTGTCGTGTTATATGTGGGTGTTCAGATACACCTGGAAGAGTAACCACATGCACTTAGAATGACAATAGATGTTTGTAAATTGGTAAGTTTTATTTATTTAACTGACTCAAATAGCTTTACACTCCTACAGACATACGGTAGGACTATTAACTCTGAACGTTTACAGAAAGGCCATAACAAGGGTTGTTTCTCAAGGAAGCATTGCCTAACTTTGTGTTTCAATAGCGTCAAATCAGTTGGCGTGTTCGACTTCTTCCAGCATTGTACAGATCTGGCTGAAGGAAGCGCATCCGGATTTCATGATTGGTTACACTGATTTTACAGCAACTAATAGGGTCATTGTTAGGGACGACGCACTGTTGGAGTGCCTAAGACAGGGGTCTCAAACTCAAATGAGCTGGGGGCCACTTTGGCTAATGTCATCTGATTGGAGGGCCATGTCAGTGTTAAAGAATAATAATAACAAAAAAAGAACCGCTATTTCCTAAAATGCAATGTTTTTCTCAAATACTGTATTTTCAAACACAAAACTACAAACTGAAAGTGCAAGTCTTTTTGTCCATTTTTAGACACCTGTGCTAGCAAACTTAGCTTATAAATAAAATAATGATAAAATAAATATTATACAAATTATAAAAACAAACAAAAAACATAAAAACAGGTAAGCCTATGTGTGCGATTAACACCAAATAAAATATTTTCCTCTTATAACTTTTTTAAACCTGGCAAACTAGGCGTCAGGGTTAAGAAAGTAACACCATTGGATTTTTATATCAAAATTTCAAAAGGCCATGACTTGAAAGTTGTCAGAGATAACCTACTGTAAATGTAAAAAAATTTGAGTATAAACAAAAGTTTATGAAGGGGGTAAATTTACCCATCTAATTTGCCACTGGATGGCAAGCACCTCAAATTATGCACCTTTCAGTAAATACTGGATGTTGAACATATTTGAGCAGGTTTACTTTCTTTTTTGTCATATTACATAACAAATGAACAAGAAAACAGTAGGCCTAAGATGTATACTATTACTAAACTATTACTAGCCTATAACCACAAGGCCTACAATAAAGTGCCTCCTGGTCAAATCAGTTCCTATCTTTCCTATCCTATCCTTCCTATAGGTGACTTTGTAGTTCTTCAGAGCCCTATTTTTACTACCCTTGCTGTCTCTACCACATCCATTACGGACACCATCATCCCAATTACCACTGCAACCTCCAAGCTTTGTTGGGCAGAGGGTCGAAATAAGCATGGTATGCTTAGTGGACACCATCGTATACACGCAAAGACGCACCACCATTCACAGACGCACCGTGATCACTGTCAATAGACGATCGATCATAACCTCCAAAAGGCAGATAATATCTCCTTCAGAATCAGAATAGGTGAAAAACATAGCCTACCCAAGACTTCATCACACGTGAACGTTTTTCAACATTTAGTGTAGGCCTATTTCTTCTTCAATTTGTGCAAAACTATGGCCTGGATCGCTTCCGCGTCATTACGAACAAATGCACGTCTTCATGTTTCTCGTGTGTAATAGTATTTCCTGAAAACTTTGTGCAGTGATTTTGGGTTTGAATCAAGCTCTGGATGTCTAGCAAATAGTGGAGGAGAGTACAAATGAGATGTCACCATACATGGATTTATCGTCTGTTTTAATCAGTATCGTTGTTTGACGCAATTAAAAATAACCTCAAGGGCCGAATTACATTACTATTTTGACATAGGTCGCGGGCCGGATTTTGAGACCCCTGGCCTAAAACCTCCCTTAGCTGTTGTAAAATTAATGTAACCTACAGACTCGAGTGGCTTATTGCTTTTCTAAAACGTTACTATAAATACCTGGCAAAGTTTTATAAAGTAAAGGCACAGCGACGAGAAATGTATTTATTCATAGATACTCATTCATCCGCCAAGTAATATATTTCCTCTATATGAATGGTTTCCAAGAATTTGTTGAGACACAGCTACTTTAACTTTTGTATCAAGTTATGGTAGTGCAGTAAAACAAAATGCAGTCAAGGTGTATGTTTGTGCTGCATTTTACAACGGCATTGAACGTGATTCAGCCAATCACAATCAAGGATTAGAAATATCAGTTTTAGAACTGTTACAGCTCATACGCACAGTTGCGTGCGTTGCAGTGCTAGAGACGCATCCCGTTCACTTTACATGGGCTTACGTCATCCGTTGCCGAACTGGATTGTGGATCCGTTGCGTCGTCTTGCATTTTGTCTCATTGGTCTTCTGCTTTAAAATGTGGAAGAAGTGTGGTCTGCACACTGCAATTGCTCCAAAAATATCAACTTTATTACTTTAAAAACATAGCAATAATTTTCAAAATAAAATAAACTAGCCAGTGGCCACTGATTGACATAAAAACTCATTGTACATCATCTATAGATTATAATTTATTCAGAATGGTCATTTTCTCACCATATCAATGTTGTTTTAACCAAACCCTATTGAAATGAATTAAATCAATTGATTCATTCCAGTATTTTTCAATTCAAAGCCATTTTTACTTCACCATTTTGACTTTGAACATATTCACCACCTCCATAATCATCTCTTCAAGTGTGTGCTAGCATATGGCATTTGAGACTAGATATTGCTAAAAAATCTTTTCCACACTGGACACAAGAAGACTCTTGTCAGTATGTGTAAGTATGTGGCATCTAAGGTTTTTGGATGTTCTGAATACTTTTCTGCAATAAACACATTTGAGACTTCTCTCCTGTATGTATTAGAACATGATTTTGGAGAGATTTGAGGTGTCTAAATACTTTCCCACACTGGTTACATTTATGAGGCTTCTCTCCAGTATGTATTAGCATATGGCATTTGGCATAAGACTAGACATTAATGAATACATTTTCCCACACTGGACACATTCATAAAGCTTCTCACCAGTGTGAGTTAGCATATGGGTTTTAAGATTTGCAGGGTGAGGAAATGCTTTTCCACACTGAACACATTTGAGGTTTCTCTCCAGTGTGAGTTAGCATATGGGTTTTAAGATTTGAACGTTTTAAAAAACCTCTTCACAATGGAGACATTTATGAGGCTTCTCCAGTGTGTATTAGCATGTGCATGTTAAGATTTGAAATTTGTGTGAAAAGCTTTTCCACACTGGGTACATTTATGAGGCTTCTCTCCAGTGTGTATTAGCATGTGTTTTTTTTAAGAGTTGAACTGAATGAAAACCATTTTCCACACTGGACACATTCATGAGGCTTTCTCCAGTATGTGTAAACTTGTGACGCGTTGAAGATCTTGGGATGTTCTAAATGATTTTCCACACTGGGAACAATTATAATGCCTCTCTCCTGTGTGTACTAGCATGTGAATTTTAAGGTTTCCAGCCAATCTAAAACCTTTTCCACACTGGGTACATTCATGAGATTTTCTCCACTAGGTGGCTTCATTCCTTTATTAGGCTCCTCTCCTTTGTGTACAAGAAAACCTTTTCCACACTGGACACATTTATGAAGACTCTTGTCAGTATGTGTAAGTATGTGGCATCTAAGGTTTTGGATGTTCTGAATACTTTTCTGCAATAAACACATTTTGAGACTTCTCTCCTGTATGTATTAGAAAATGATTTTGGAGAGATTTGAGGTGTCTAAATACTTTCCCACACTGGATTTACATTTATGAGGCTTCTCTCCAGTATGTATTAGCATATGGCATTTGGCATAAGACTAGACATTAATGAATACATTTTCCCACACTGGACACATTCATAAAGCTTCTCACCAGTGTGAGTTAGCATATGGGTTTTAAGATTTGCAGGGTGAGGAAATGCTTTTCCACACTGAACACATTTGAGGTTTCTCTCCAGTGTGAGTTAGCATATGGGTTTTAAGATTTGAACGTTTTCTAAAACCTCTTTCACAATGGAGACATTTATGAGGCTTCTCTCCAGTGTGTATTAGCATGTGCATGTTAAGATTTGAAATTTGTGAAAAAGCTTTTCCACACTGGGTACATTTATGAGGCTTCTCTCCAGTGTGTATTAGCATGTGTTTTTTAAGAGTTGAACTGAATGAAAAACGTTTTCCACACTGGACACATTCATGAGGCTTTTCTCCAGTATGTGTAAACTTGTGACGTTGAAGATCTTGGGATGTTCTAAATGATTTTCCACACTGGGAACAATTATAATGCCTCTCTCCTGTGTGTACTAGCATGTGAATTTTAAGGTTTCCAGCCAATCTAAAACCTTTTCCACACTGGGTACATTCATGAGATTTCTCTCCACTAGGTGGCTTCATTCCTTTATTAGGCTCCTCTCCTTTGTGTACAAGCATGTGGCGTGAAAGACTTGACCTGAGTGAAAAACCTTTTCCACACTGGACACATTTATGAAGACTCTTGTCAGTATGTGTAAGTATGTGGCATCTAAGGTTTTTGGATGTTCTGAATACTTTTCTGCAATAAACACATTTATGAGGCTTCTCTCCCGTATGTATTAGAAAATGATGTTGGAGAGATTGGAGGTGTCTAAATACTTTTCCACACTGGTTACATTTATGAGGCTTCTCTCCAGTGTGTACTATCATATGTCGTTTAAGACTACACATTGTTGAAAACGGTTTCCCACACTGGACACATTTATGAGGCTTCTCTCCAGTGTGTATTAGCATATGGCGTTTAAGATTAGACATGAATGAATACATTTTCCCACACTGGACACATTCATGAGGCTTCTCTCCTGTGTGAGTTACCATATGGGTTTCCAGCTTTGAAGGGTGCGGAAATGCTTTTCCACACTGTACACATTTATGAGGCTTCTCTCCAGTGTGAGTTAGCATATGGATTTTAAGTTTTGCAGGGTGAGGAAATGCTTTTCCACACTGAACACATTTATGAGGCTTCTCTCCAGTGTGAGTTAGCATATGGGTTTTAAGATTTGCAGGGTGAGGAAATGCTTTTCCACACTGGACACATTTATGGGGCTTCTCTCCAGTGTGAGTTAGCATATGTGTTTTAAGATGTGAACGTTGTCCAAAACTGCTTTCACAATGGAGACATTTATGAGGCTTCTCTCCAGTGTGAGTTAGCATATGGGTTTTAAGATTTGAACGTTTTCCAAAACCTCTTTCACAATGTTGACATTTATGAGGCTTCTCTCCAGTGTGTATTAGCATGTGTATGTTAAGATTTGAAATTTGTGAAAAAGCTTTTCCACACTGGGTACATTTATGAGGCTTCTCTCCAGTGTGTATGAACATGTGGGTTTTAAGAGCTGAACTGCATGAAAAACATTTTCCACACTGGACACATTCATGAGGCTTTTCTCCAGAATGTGTAAGCATGCAGTGGTTGAGTAGTGAGGGTGTTGTAAATGCTTTTCCACAATGAGCATATTTATGTGGCATTTTCCGAGACTCCTTTTCGTTCACCCTAACTGAGTGTGTTCGCTGGTGTTTCTGAAGTTTAGTGAGGGTTGTGAAACTACTCCTGCAGACTGAGCAGTGATGCAGCCTTCCTTTGAGTTGCAGGTTGAGTTCATCATTCAGTCCATGGATCTTCTGTCGTGTTACATGTGGGTGTTCAGATACACCTGGAAGAGTAACCACATGGACTTAGAATGACGATAGATGTTTGTAAATTGGTTACATTTTATCACGTATGATTTATTTAACTGTCTCAAAATAGCTTTACACTTCGATAGTAGCATAGATGGGGTCCCTACAGACATACGGTAGGACTATTAACTCTGAAAGTTTACAGAAAGGCCATAACAAGGGTTGTTTCTGAAGGAAGCGCATTGCCTAACTTGTTTCGATAGCATCAAATCACCGGCCAATCAAGCCAATTGACGGACGGCACCAGCCAATCAAATTACGTTTATACTTCAAGTCATTTGCATAGCTACCGTCGGGAACACCCACTGGCATGCGTTGACGGAACGCAACTGTGTGTATGAGCCGTTAGTGCGGTTGTAGCGTGACTGGCTGGGACACCTGCACCGTACGCCGGCAACCCGGGTTTGATTTCCGCCATGTGGTCCTTTCCAGATCCCACCCAGACTCTCTCTCCCACTCACTTTGTCATTCGTTTTGTATAATATAATATACAAAAAAAAAGAACTAAGTCTATTCCCCCATAGACCTTTAGAGGTAGTGCAGTTTCTGTATCTATGGGAGTAACTATGTACGTAATGGGTTTATATTTCATGATAAAATAATTACTCAGTGAATGACTCCTCTGTGGAATATCATTAAAAGAATCACATCAGTATATTTTATTTAGCAACAATTCAAGTTTACAATGGTTATGATAATTTCTTTCTACAATCAGTGCCATCTTGCTATGAACAACGTGGGCAAATAGACAAAAAACTAATAAAGGACATTATCAAAAAATAATACTAAAATAATGTAAGAAAAAAGCCAAGATATGAAAATAAAAAAGTACATGTCTTGCAACTCATAATTATGTTATTGCAGTTATTTCACAGAAAATATCCTGCTTCCCCTGAACACAGCACATTTGTTTTGGAGCCGAGGAAGTAGTAAAAGGCAAAGACTGACCAAGTAATCTTTCATCGCTGAATGTAGGGCTAATGGTCATACTAATCCGAGATAATCTTTGGTCAAGGGCTTGCTAGCACTCCCCCAATCAGATTGGTCATTGAGGCCGACTGCCACTGGCCGATTCAACATGTGAAATCGGCCAAAATGAACACTTACGGACGCACCAGGGACACACCAAACAGACTGGAGTCCCCGGCCTCGCCCGATGGCCGATAATCGGCTTGGTGTGTCCTGGTCTTTACATGAACGAGTCTCCCCATTACTAGTTGGCTTACCATAAAAATGCCTTTGAAATGGTTATATGTTAAATTAATAATATGTCTATATTATTAATTGGTTAAGGCTGCTCTCCCGTAATTGTGTTCCTTAAAAGTCATATAATCTCAACATATACTAAAATCATACTAAGGCTAACCGCTTAAGAGTCCACATCAACGGGGCCTAAGCATTTGTTAGCAAAGCCTATATACAGTAGGCTACCCTCCAGAATTATTGTCACCCAAGTTTACTAAAAACCGGTATAAAAAAATAGTCTGTTGGTGATTTATTGTAATCACAATGAAAAAAATTAGGGAAAAAAACATCCTTGAAGGGAAGCAAATTTATTTTGAGAAAAAGGAAAATCTCATAAAGAAATAAATATTTTTAACGAAAACACGTTGCTCACAATTATTGGCACCGTTGAAAAATCTTATATATACACAGTCCCTCCAAGAAATTTGCGATGTTGCGATCGCAACAATTAACGCAAATTCAGCAAATCCTCGTGAATTCTGGGCGACCTAGCAATTTTGTCCAAACACTGCAACTTTTTCGCAAATTTGACCAATCATGGTTTCCCCGTGAAATTTCACCTACCACAACAGTCCCTTGCGCAGAATATTGAGTCAGATGCCACACTCACTTCTGCAGACACCAGAGACTGCCCTATAACTTGTTCACTCCTCTGCAGTTTTGATGACAGTAAATAGAAGGCCAACGTTAATGATCTGCTTTACTTGCATCTCTCAACCTGATGTTGCTAACCTGCCTAGGCTATGAAAGTAAGTTCTTGGTTCACTGACATTTGAGTAGGCTACAATATACAACCCATTGGCAAACGTTTACACCTGGAGATGTCCTTTTAGCTCGTGTCATGTTTGCTAGCTTGTGGGCTCAGTTTGTGTAGTGCTACCAAAATCATAGAAATGAATAACATTGTAAGACATTTACCTCTTCTATGATCCAAGAATGATTTCATACGAGTTATTTTTTAACATTTATTTTGACTAATGACAGAAAACATCCCGAATTCCATCCACATATCGTAATGCACTATGCAAAAAGTTATTTCCAGTCGTAGCCGAACACAGTGAGATGCAAGTGTTCCAATCCACTTAGAAATGTTATTACGCTACTCTCACGTCCTTAAAGTGGCAGACAGTCAATTAGACACCACCAATGTAAACAATGTAAACAACATTAAAGAAAAGTGTAGTCTAATAGTTTAAATCAATATGAAATTATTAGATACTTAGTTGGCTATTAGTAATTATGCAAGTCACAGAATATGAATTATTAAAAAGATATGAACTTAATATGAATTACAACATATATGAATGTATTGAAACATATGACATGATGCCATCTCTTTAGGGGGCTGTCTTTTTTGGACAGTTCTACGAAAGGTTATACTGCTTTGTGAATTACCCCAGTCAAAGTATTTACACAAATAAAGTAGGCTTACTTTGATTTTCTGTAACCCTTACTATTTACCTTTACTTATCCTTTTTAATAAGCATTTAATTGAAGCATTACCCTCAATTAAAAAAATATTTTAAAAAAAAAATCACAACTATTTTTGCAATTTTCACTTCCCCTAGCAATTTCTTAGCAACAAACAGCTAAAAACACTTCCATCACAATTTTTTTAGAAAAGTTGTTGCGAAATCAGGCATTTTAGATCGCAACAATCTCAAAAAATCTTCGCGAAATCCTGGAGGGACTGTATACAAAACCTAACAGAAGCATTTTCCTGTCTAATTTCAATTTATTTAAGTTAATCAGAGTGTCTGTGAATTTTCGGAAGTAGTTCATGACTTTCTTTTTCATTTCAAATTTAAATAACAAGAAAGTGTGTTGACATTCGTAAGTCAGAGAATGTCTATGAAAACTAGGTACTTTGTTGAAAATGCCTATATCTACAGTTAAAAAAATGATTAAAAGGTTCTAATCATCTGGAAATGTGACAAACATGCTTGGACAAAGGCCCATAGTTATTACAGTATGCAAGATGGTAAGATGGGCCCCATAGGAACCACTGTTATAAAGCAAAGGATGGTCACCAAGTCCCCCAAAATATCTTCAAAAGTGACCTCACTACTAATAGATTATTTAGAGGGCATGCCAGGTAAAAGCCTGTCCAGTCATATAATTACCAATGTAAACGGCAGGAGTTACTGAATGGTACAGTGACTTTGTTTGGAAGTGTGGTCTATTGGTAGATGAAATTAAAATTGCGCTCTTTGGCTAGAAACATGTTAGGTGTGTTAGCTGTACATAGAAGAATGACTACTGAAAAGAACCCCATACATAATGAGAATTATGGTGGAGGGGCTGTGCTATTGGGTGACTGTTTTTATTCTCCAAGGCCTTGGGGACCTAATTAAGGTGCATGGTATCATGAACACCAAGAAAAACCTGAACATTTTCAAAGGAAATCTGTCAATCTCTGCCAAGACACTAAAAGTCCATCAGGTCAATGAACCACAACAAATGTCCAGATTGAAACAAATATGGTTTACTGAATGCAAAATCAAGCTTCGGACATTGCCATATCAGTCCCCTGATCTAAACTCCATAGAAAAACAGTGGGGTGAGTCAAAGAGGAGAATGCACAAGTGTGGACCTAGGAATGTGGACAATCTAGGGAGATTTTGTGAAAATGAATGGTCTTAAATTTTAACTTTATGGGGTGTCACAGGATAACATTACAAGCTGTTTTATTGGCAAAGGCAGGCTTAAGAAGGTATTACAAGCAGGGGTGCCAATAATTGTGAGCAATTTGTTTTTGTTAAAAATATTTATTTCTTTGTGAGATTTTCCTTAATTCAAAATAAATTTGCTTTCCTTTAGGTTGGATTTTCCCTATTTTTTCATTGTGAGATTACAATAAATCACCAACAGATTATTTTTTTATACCGTTTTTTAGTCAACTTTAGCAGAGGTGCCAATAATTCTGGAGGGTACTGTACAAAAGTATTTCTGATATATTGCTGATTGGATCATAAACGGCCACAGCAACAAAGACTGTTTAAAGAACTTTGTGCTGTATTCTGTGTATGAAAGGTGCTATACAAATAAAGCTTATTATTATTATTATTATTACCATAAACACAGCTTTGAAACTGTTATATGAACATTTCTCCATATTATTATATAGTTGGCTTCAAAGCTGTTATAGGGTAGAACACTTACCTATTTTGGCAGTGTGTGCAATCATATGCTTTTTGCTTTTGAAGATTTGAGTAAATTCTAAATGATGTTGAATGATCACACTTTGATCATTTATGAGGCTTCTCTCCAGTGTGTATTAACATGTGGGTTTTAAGATTTGAAATTTGTGTACAAGCTTTTCCACACAGGGTACATTTATGAGGCTTCTCTCCAGTGTGTATTAGCATGTGGGTTTTAAGATTTGAATTTTTTGAAAAAGCTTTTCCACACTGGGCACATTTATAAGGCTTCTCTCCTGTGTGTATTAGCATGTGGGATTTAAGATGTGCTTTTTCTGAAAAAGCTTTTCCACACTGGGTACATTCGTGAGGCTTCTCTCCGGTGTGCACCAGCATGTGTTTTTTAAGACCTGAAATTTGTGAAAAACCTTTTCCACAATGGACACATTTATGAGGCTTCTCTCCGGTATGTGTAAGCAAATGGCGTTGAAGAGTGCAACCTTTTGAAAAGGCTTTTCCACACTGGGTACATGTATGAGGCTTCTCTCCAGTGTGTGTAAACATGTGGGTTTTAAGATTTTGAGTTTGTCTAAAAGCTTTTCCACACTGGACACATTTATGAGGCCTCTCTCCAGTGTGTATTCGCATGTGGGTTTTAAGAGCTGAACTTGTTGTAAAAGCTTTTCCACACTGGGCACATATATAAGGCTTCTCTCCTGTGTGTGTTAGCATATGGAATTTAAGATTTGAAATTTGTGAAAAAGCTTTTCCACACTGGGTACATGTATGAGGCTTCTCTCCGGTATGCGTTACCATGTGATTTTTAAGAGACGAACTTTGTGAAAAAGCTCTTCCACACTGGACACATTTATGAGGCTTCTCTCCAGTGTGTGTAAGCTTGTGACATTGAAGAATGCTGGATGTTCTAAATAATTTTCCACACTGGTAACATTTATGATGCCTCTCTCCAGTGTGTACTAGCATATGAAGTTTGAGGTTTACTGACGTTTTAAAACCTTTTCCACACTGAGAACATTTATGAGGTTTCTCTCCCGAATGTATTAGCATGTGTTTTTTTAGTGTTGCCATTTGTGTGAAACCTTTTCCACACTGGTTACATTTATTGGTCTGTCGACTGTGTATAAGCAAGTGATTTCTAAGAGTCGACATTTGTGAAAAACCTTTTCCACACTGGACACATTTATGAGGCTTCTCTCCAGTGTGTATTAACATGTGTCTTTTAAGAGCTGAACTATATGAAAAAGCATTTCCACACTGGGCACATTTATGAGGCTTCTCTCCAGTGTGTGTAAGCATGTGCTGGTTAACTAGTGTAGTCTCCTTTTTGTTCACCCTAACAGTGTGTGTTTGCTGGTGTTTCTCAAGTTCAGTAAGGGCCATGAAACTCTTCCTGCAGACTGTGCAGTTGTACGGTCTTCCTTTGAGCTGCAGGTTGAGTTCATTCTGTCCGTGGATCTTCTGTTGTGTTATGTGTGGGTGTTCTGATACACCTGGAAGATTTACCAAATGCACTTAGAATGACAGACAGATGCCACACCTCCAAAAAGTAAAAATTTCTAGATGAGGAAATATTTGCCGACAAGTAGAATTAAAATGAACTGCATAAGTAAATGTATTAAATAACTATGTATTATTTGACTAACACATTACAACACAGAGTGGGTCAGAATGTTCCATATCTGAATAGAATGCAGAGGTAAGGCACAAAAGGCAGTTTAAATTAACAAAATAATTAACTATAATCTAATCTGCAACATGAGTCAGATGAAAATAGAATAATTGTACGGTTATTCTAGAATAGAATAGAGTTTTCTTGTCTATATGCTGAGATCATAAAGCAGCACTAAAAGCACACTACTTGAAGTAATACCACTGCACAGCACTGTGTCCTATTGCGTTGCATTCAGTCAGGACTTTCCCATTTTAAACAATGTAATTTAAAGGAGAATTTCGATGTGATATTGACCTAAAGTGTGTTGAAACATGATACCAAGTGTGAACTTTTGTCTCATAGCTCATCTCGGCTTGTCCCCTGCACTCCGAAATCTGGCGCTAGTTAGCCGATGCTACAAACAGGTTTTCGATGGGGGTGCCTCGGGCATCGGCCTAGCCATGCAAATAAATCACTGTTTTACACCATTTGCGAGGCTCAAAGTAGCTCCACACTTCATTGGTAGACTTCCGAGGGCCCTGACATTTAAAACAAGACATTGAGAACTTTGAAAAAGCACTCGTAGTTTATTTACATGCATTTCCACAGAATTATTTTTGGAATCTGATCCCTTATCATACCTGTTCATTCGTACTCTTTACTTATCGTGACTAAATTCAAGATGGCAGCGAACTGTAAACTTCCTGATGGTACTGTCTGTATAAATTGTCTTGTAAATAAACTACGAGTGCTTTTTCCAAGTCTTCAATGTCTCGTTTTAAATGTCAGGGCCCTCGGAAGTCTACCAATGAAATGTGGAGCTGGTGGAAATGGTGTAAAACAGTGATTTATTCGCATGGCTAGGCCGATGCCCGAGGCACCACCATCGAAGTAGAATCGGCTTACTAGCGCCAGATTTCGGAGTGCAGAGGACAAGCCAAGATGAGCTATGAGGCATTTTGTTTATGTCCTGTCGAACTAGCCTATCTTCTTGTCTCTACTGAAGTTGTGTTTCGTGTGTTAACATTGACATGTCCCCGTGTGCGGATAGGGTAGGCTTTTTACCGTTTAGTCTGTGCATCAGGGCAGTTTAGGCCTGCGACGATGCAAACTGTAGTGATCAGAGTAGGCTGTAGGCTGTAGGCCGTACACACTGTGCGTAGCCTACCATCAGGCAACTCAACCAGAGAGAATTTCCCCTGTGTGTGTTCACACCAAGTTAGCCCATCATAACTTCCCAACTGCTTCACAACTGCGCAGTATCCCATTAACTGCTCGACAATAGCCTATTTACAATTTTCTGTAAAATTTGTAAACAAGTTGTCAAAATCAACTTAATGCACGCACCTTTTGTTTGAGCAGGAGAGGGAATAATAGCCTAACAAACGCACGCAGCAATTACATTACATTAGTTGTGGGCTAGGTTGCTTTATTTTAGCCTACTATATGGTTGCCTGTTATCAGCACACAATGTTAAAGCAACACCAAAGAGTTTTTTGTACCTTAAAATAATGTTTCCAAAATCGTTTCAGTGATTCATCAACTTGTAACTGGGTGAACGGCACTTCTGCATTCGCTTTGCGGCCCTCTATCGGCTATAACCGCACTATGTAAGTTTGCCAGATCGGGTAGCGGATCTGTAGTTCAATGGAATGAGACATAAGAAACTACAAATTTGACTTGCATCTGATGTCGCAATACATCGCACTTACATAAATCGTGCAACATATTCTACCTTGTCTGTGGACATCGTTATTTGCAAATCCGGTGCTGGATAAACAAATTGCGTGCGTGCGACAGAGGGAAAGTTCTTTGGTGTTGCTTTAAGCAAAATCACTAACTCAAGACTTCAAGGCTATCATGGATATAAAACATTTTTTGTAAACAACGAAAAGATGGAGGTAGCAAAGGATGGAGGCAGCAAAGCTAGAGGAGTTATTTCAGCTGAACAAGGTAGGCAAAATGCTTGTCAAAACGTTAGCATTACATCTGGATTATAGGCCTACTGACTAATGTTTACTGATGTTAAGCGCACACGCTGTTTAAAGCCATACACAACAGTAAACTAGAATAAAACTAAAAGTAACTTTACCCTTTATAGGGCTGTATAAAGTTATTCAAATGAATAGGTCGTTATTAGGCGTTGTTGTTGTATATGGATGTTGTACTAGGCTACTTTTAGGTGACCAATGCACGAACGAAACCGGGAAACAGACAAATATGTTTAAGCCTTTCAATTTTACGTTGCGCGTGAAGGGGGGGTTCTCTAGATGGGTGTGCTTACCATTCATGCTGGTGCGCCTGATACTAGACTGAGTGTACTGAGACTAGACCTACATGCTATGGCGCTTGATTTTCTGTAATAAATACAGCCTGTAGCCTAGGCTACTTCGGCAAACCCAGACGGGTTGTGGCATCAGTTTAGCTTTTAAAACGCAACAGTGTAGCGAGAGGGAGAGTGCAGGCAATTTAATTTGCAGCATGACCGATGAACACCCATTGTGCGCACTCTACAAACCAGTGGCATTTTTAGTAGCATTTTTTTAGTATTATTTTTCTCCATCAATCAGTACAAATAAGCATTGGTAAATATAAAAATTAATCAAGATAGATCTGGCCAAAAGTGGGTCTTCTTTGCAGGGCCCTTTGCATCGAGTGGGCCAGTCCACACAGATGCCATTTTTATTTTAATAAAGTAGCCTATTGATTCTAAAAACGTCGGAAATCGTATCATATTTTGCATGAAGGCATCCACAATTCCACAAATGGAATGTTCTGGAAAATTAATGAAATGCTTGTGAGCTCTGTCAAAAACATAAGGCCTGCTGCCTGCAACTGTCTAACGAATCACTTGCTGTAAGTACCAGCTATGAACTTTTTTCAGACGGCCTAGCAAAATGGCAACACAGAACGGCATTTCCACAGAACCAGAAAGCAGAATAACGTTTGACACCAATTACTGACATCTACTCATATGACTCGAATGATCGTGCTTCCCTCCCTCATTTACCCCTAAGACAAGAGATATCTGCATTCTTGTGTTGAGGGGGTTAAGCCCCAAATGTTTTCAACTTCTAGCGATGCCCCTGCATATTGATTGAAACTGTCGGGCAGTGTTGTTGATCTGTATTGTTGAAAACTTAAAAACAAATAAAATATTCTGCCTCGTTATACGAGCAGAACTAAACTATGTTTGGGGATATATTACATTCCTGACCACTTTTACAGTCTATAGGGGCCAGTTCATGAACATGTATCACAACTGAGGGGGTGGAGAAATACAGCTCGAAATATGAGTAATCACATTAACAGCTGTAGATACAATGAAGTACAACAGCAGCAATATGGGTTTCATATGTTGTTGTTATGCATGTACAAAATGCATCATTAGCCGGTTGTTGGTGGCTAATATGGCTAATGAAATCTGTGATAACAGATCAACAGTAATGGAATCTGTTCCAGGTCCAAGATTTCCTGCGAGTAGCCTACAAACAGGATTCAAATACTGTTCAGGTGAATTAAATGTGTAATTGGTTACATTGTTACGTTCCCACCATTTAAATGAGATGACCGTGTTTCAATGTTCTACTCTACATTTTTTTTTTAGCAGTGGGGGCAGGCCAGTCATAATTAGCCTAATAATAATAATAATAATAATAATAATAATAATAATAATAATAACAACAACAACAACAACAACAACACGGGGTTCCAGGGGTGACTCCCCTGGGATTTCTTTTCTTGTCTGGTCGCTAATCACACCATTTCAACGCGATTTGAGGGGGACAGGCCCATCTTGTCTGATGCACGTCACGTTACCCCATAGCCTGGGTACCATTCCAAACTTAGTCCCGCCCACAACATTTGAGATCGGGAAGTTCGGTCTGGCATTGCTCTATTGTGGAGCAAGTATGCTCGCCCTATATCGAGCGGACCAATCAAATCGGGCTTTACAATGATGGACAGGTGAGCAACAGTGCCTGGTCTATCACGTCATCTGAGCACGCTTAGATTAGGCTTATGTTTGAAACAAAAACGCTGTGGCTAGAAGGATACATGGCTTTTAAGACCCCATATGGAAAATGCATATTATTTAATGAGGTTTTATCACTGAAAAAGATTATTTCTGAAAACTTTGGCCAAAGTTGAGATGTGGGAAAACTGGTGGTTTCACTTTCATCAAGGGAAAACAGGGCTGTTGTATTGCGACATGTTCCCTCATTCATTTGAAATCTCTGATTGACCACCTGTTCGAGGGATTCGTGACAGTCTTTCCCAGCTGTTTAATATGTTTGTAGCATATCAGTGTTCAACAGAATTATTATTTTTTTTTTTATTTATTTATTTATTTATTATCAGTTTTTTCCTATCCTAGACCTACTACGTATCTCTTAGATTTCGCTAATGAGTGTTGTAGGCTAGGAGTTATTGACGGCACTAACTTCACAACAGAAAACAATGTTAAGGCATTTGTGGAGAAGGATGGTTTGTGTGTTTTCTTCCTACACCTCACGGTAAGCTATTTTGTTGCTCTGATTGGTTAGGTCTATCCTATTGAGTGCAGAGGCATTCCCCACCTGTATCGGTTCAAACACGCCCCATAATTACATCCCAATGGAGCAGTATCAGACTCATATTCTGACTAGAATTGAGTATAACTGCGTCAGGCTAGTTACCCCATGCATTAAACCAAATGTGACTGCTTGAATAAATGAAAAACATACTGAACATGGACATCATCATAGTTCACGCTGACAATGAAAACGTTTAGACTACTTGGTTTCTGACAGAAATTTCATTTTGTGGCAACATATTTTAGAAACACAACCATGGCCTTTATTTGGTGAACGAGGTGCAAATAATTTCCTTTACTTTCTTAAGTTATTATATAATCTATGATTCACTTTAACCACAAGTGCATACATACAAAACGTTTTGCCGTCACCACATTTACAAATATGTTATAATGCAATTTACCTTATCTACCCATGATACTTTTTGCTTCGAATCGCAGTTGAATGCGCATTTAATGGAACATGCAACATGATTTCCAAGAGTTCTATAGACAGGCTCATTTCTGACATCACTAGACTATTGAAGAAACGAATGACATCAGCAATAGCCTACGCCCAAATTCATCATTCACTAAATGGACAGAGAGACGTCCACTCTCCAAGTTTTTCTTTCGCTTTGTGAAAAAATAGCCAGGCTACTATATAGAAATACTTTGAAATTCCCTTTAAGTGGGATCTGCTCCTAACCTGACTCTCGCCAGATGAATTTCGTTCCGCCTAGCTCCACTCATCCATCTGGGATCGCGCCATTAGAGAGGTGTTTCAGAAGGCTGGTCCTTATCAAAAATCCTTGCATATGATTGGTTATAAAATCTGGTGCCGAAATCACTCACAACGGAAGCGATCCCAGATGGATGCGAGTGGAGCTAGGCGGAACGAAATTCATATGGCGAGTCTCAGGTTAATCTGGTCCACCTTTCCACCAAGTTTTGCAGAAATTGTACCCATGGTTTTTGCGATATTGTTGACAGAAACTATTTGTATAGTGCAACCTGTTAAATATTAGTAGTTCATAAACTCCAACGTAATGCCAATTTAGGTTGAAACTAGACTAAGATGGAACTTACATTCAACTTCCGTACAAATGTAATGAATTGTAATGTAACTTGGCAAATGGGCTGAGGTGCAGTGGCTGCAGGACTACAGAGCGAGCGAGAGATGCAAGAGTGGAGAACAGCTCATGCCCTTGCTAGAGATTTTTTTTTTTTTTAAAGGGCCAATACAAATGACCTCACGGGCCGGAGTTGGCCCACAGGCTGCCAATTGAATAGCCCTGGTCTAAGAAGAGATAGAATTAGTTTTAGAGAATTAGTTTCACTTTTGAGTTTTTTTTTTTTAATTCTGGAGAATGTGCAGTATGCAGATGGGGGAATGGATGCAGGAGCGCTAAATGAAGTGGAGGAAATTAGAATGTGACAAATTCCATACGGTTACGGAGATATGAGCAAAAATTTAAATTTGTTGATTGCAGCGCCCCCTATGGACAGAATTCTGTCATTTCTTTTATGAGAGATCATGAATTGATTTGGGACCTAAGGTGAACATTTGGTGCCTGTACCTATTACGGTTATGGCTGCAGATATGGTTTTGCTGCAGAAACATAATATATACATTAACCCTTAAAGGAGGGAATGTTGAGAAATGAACGTTCTAAAGAATATCTGGGTTCATTGAATTCAACATAGAATTTTAGAACCTTCAATTGTTGCGGAACTTAGAATGTTCAAAAACCTCATTTCATTAAAGGGTTAAAAATCAGAACAAAAACGGCAGCTTCTCTGCTTGGACCCTTAATGGGGAAAAGAGTATGACAACTTTATTAAGTTTTATAAAAAAACACATTTATTTACATTTTTTAATACATACATTTCATATAAAAGATCCTTGTAGAGTTTCCACACTTTTCTTTTGGAACCGAGAGACTAGTAAAAGGTGAAGACAATCTCCAAGGAGCTATATCTACTGAATAAGTAATGTTTCACGATTCTCATAAATTTCAAGGCTGGTTTTCTACCTACAAGGAGCTGCCAGCTAAGCTTGGTATACGTTGGGACAGCCGTGGCCTACTGGTACCGAAGGGTTGAACGTATTACGATTCTCATACATTTCAAGGCTGGTTTTCTGCCTACGAGTAGCTGCCAGCTAAGCTAGGTATAAAACTGTTATATGAACGATTCTCTATATTACAAGTTGGCTAACCATAAAAATGGCTTTGAAACTATTTCAGCAGTGTGTGATTTTGAAGATTTGATAAAATTCTGAATGATTTCACACTTTGATCATTGATGAGGATTCTCTCCAGTATGTGTAAGCATGTGGTGTGTGTTAGGTCTAACATTTTTAGAAAAGCTTTTCTGACACTAGGCACATTTTTAAGGCTTCCTCCCTGTGTGCATTACCTTGTGGAATTTTAGATTTGAAATTTGTGAAAAAGCTTTTTAGATCTGTCCATTTTTCCAGGTCACCGATTACTGATGGTGCGGAAGCCCCCAAAAAAAAAAAAATCATCTCAGGGCATGAACACGGCTGCCAGCAACTCAAGCTAGGTAAAACCGATTGTTTTAGTACCCCCAAAAAAAAAAAAAAAAGTAACAACATTTTAAATGAACTATATACTTTTACTTGATTACATTTTCAGATAGGTATATTGACTTGTACTTGGTTAGGGCTTCGGACTTGTAACCGGAGGGTTGCTGATTCAAACCCCGACCAGTAGGAACGGCTGAAGTGCCCTTGAGCTAGGCATCCAACCCCTCACTGCTCCCCAAGCGCCGCTGTAGCAGGCAGCTCACTGCGTCGGGATTAGTGTGTGCTTCACCTCACTGTGTGTTCACTGTGTGCTGAGTGTGCTTCACTAATTCACAGATTGGAATAAATACAGACAGGATGAAAAAGAGTATATATACACTTATACTTATTTCAAAGCATTGATGCTTTTACTCGAGTATAATATTTTAGCACTTTTTCTTCCTCTGCTGGACATATTTATGAGGCTTCTCTCCAGCGTGTTTCACCATGTGTTTTTTAAGAGCTGAGCCATTATAATAAGCTTTTCCACACTGGGAACATACATGAGGCTTCACTCCAGTGTGTGTTTGCATGTGACGTGATAAGTTTGACATTGCTACAAAAGCTTTTCCACACTGGACACATTTATGAGGCTTCTCTCCAGTGTGTGTAAGCATGTGTATTCTAAGAGTTGAAGTTTGTGAAAACCCTTTTCCACACTGGGTACAAGTATGAGGCTTCTCTCCAGTATGTGTAAGCATGTGTATTCTAAGAGTTGAAATTACTGAAAAACCTTTTCCACACTGGGCACATATATGAGGCTTCTCTCCAGTGTGTATAAGCATGTGTCTTCTAAGAGTTGCACTTTGTGAAAAAGCTTTTCCACACTGGACACATGTATGAGGCTTCTCTCCGGTATGTGTAAGCATGTGAAATTTAAGAGTTGTGGATGTTGTAAAAGCATTTCCACACTGGGCACATTTATGGGGCTTCTCTCCGGTATGTATACGCATGTGAAATTTAAGAATTGCGGATGTTGTAAAAGCTTTTCCACACTGGGCACATTTATGAGGATTCTCTCTTGCGTGTGTACACATGTGAAATTTCAGATGTGTGGATGTTGTAAAAGCATTTCCACAATGGGCACATATATGAGGCTTCTCTCTGCTGTGTATAAGCATGTGTTTTTTAAGAGTTGAACTTTGTGAAAAAGCTTTTCCACACTGGACACATTTATGAGGCTTCTCTCCGGTATGTGTACGCATGTGAAATTTAAGAATTGTGGATGTTGTAAAAGCTTTTCCACACTGGACACATTTATGAGGCTTCTCTCCGCTGTGTATAAGCATGTGTTTTTTAAGAGTTGAACTAAGTGAAAAAGCTTTACCACACTGGACACATTTATGAGGCTTCTCTCCAGTATGTTTAAGCATGTGAAATTTAAGAATTGAGGATGTTGCGAAAGCTTTTCCACACTGGGCACATTTATGAGGCTTCTCTCCGCTGTGTATAAACATGTGTTTTTTTAGAGTTGAACTAAGTGAAAAAGCTTTTCCACACTGGACACATTTATGAGACTTCTCTCCGCTGTGTATAAGCATGTGTTTTTTTAGAGTTGATCTAAGTGAAAAAGCTTTACCACACTGGACACATTTATGAGGCTTCTCTCCAGAATGTTTGAGCATGTGACATTTAAGAATTGAGGATGTTTTAAAACCTTCTCCACACTGGTTACATTTATTGGTCTCTCGACTGTGTATAAGCATGTGGCCTTTAAGAGCCGACATTTGTGAAAAAGCTTTTCCACACTGGGAACATTTATGAGGCTTCTCTCCAGTGTGTACTAGCATGTGTCTTTTAAGAGCTGAACTATATGAAAAACCTTTGCCACACTGGGCACATTTATGAGGTTTCTCTCCAGTGTGTGTAAGCATGTGGTGGTTAACTAATGAGGATGATGTAACTTGTTCACAATGAGAATATTTATGTTGCATTTTGCGAGACTTCTCCTTTTCATTCACCCTAATGGAGTGTGTTTTCTGGTGTTTCTCAAGTTCTTTCAGGGCCGTGAAACTCTTCCTGCAAACTGAGCAGTGGTGCAGCGTTCCTTTGAGTTGCAAGTTGAGTTCATCATTCTGTCCATGGATCTTCTGTTGCATTATAGATCCTTTCAACAATAAAAACAAAAACAATGCTTGAACGTTCTATTTGGTTCCCAATCTACTTCCTCTGCATTAAGATAACATATGGAATGTTAAAACGGAAGCCTTGAGGGGCCAACTATGATGCTGATAATGGAACTCTTGAAAGGGTCTATATGTGGGTGTTCTGATACACCTGAAAGAGTTACCATAACGACTTAGACGTTTCGCCAACAGACATTACTTACTATAAGACACCCTGAGGCTGGGCATGTGCGATTTTAGCAATGTTATTGCATGCCACATCACACTGTATGAGTAAGTCACATACAATGTAAGTCCCCAAGATTTGTGTGTTCACACTAGGTCTTGATTCATGTGTCCCAAGACCCAATGTGCTACAACTTGACTGCTCACACTATACCTAGAATAGTGTAAGTACTTCAGAAGAATAAGTCATCAAATCACCAAAATGCCAAATGTGCCGTCTTGGCCATATGTGTACCGAAACATCTAAAAACGTGGCACAAGCATATATGGACAAGCAAGTGACTAACAACGTGGTGCAGGCATCTATGGACAAGCAAGTGGCTAAAAACGTGGCGCAAGCATATATGGTAGGGGTGTAACGGTTCATGTATTCGTATTGAACCGAAACGGTAAGGGTGTCACGGTTTGGTGCATGAATTTACGTGGAGAATACACGGTATAAAAATACATAAAACTCGTGTGCGGATTAATTAATGTAATGCACAATTACTGTTAAGTATGAGAGTTACGAGAGTTCTTTAGCGACACCTAACGCTAATCTGTAGCCTTGCCTTAGAGTCTGAAGCTGGTCTCTTTGATTGCATGTGTTTGTTATAAGCTTATGTGGTATTCATGTGCACCCACAAGAGTTTGAGGATCAATGATGGTCTGCAAATTTAAAAAAAAAAGAAAAAAAAAGTTTGAGAACTTCAGTTACAGTAGTACAGGCGAGAGAGTGGTGGATAAGAAACTGTGTGTCGGCGTTGTTCAGCAGTTGTTGGGTATGTGAGTGGAAATATATCAAACATGCTTCACATATTCAAAGCCATCACCCAGATAGGCTACCAATCACTGAAACGATAAAAAAATAACTTCCCCTGCGCTTCACCAGTCTTTGGATACACATACAAAACAAGCCAAAGCCTATGGCTTAAATTAAACGATTTCGTAATGACAGAAAGCTATGTAAATCACGTGGTAATTACCTTAGGGTAGGGTATGTTAGGGTAACTTGTAATTCTCACATGAGGAGCTGGTAGTGTTAAGTGCATAGACGGTAAAAGAAAGTGTCAACACTAACCAGGCTAATAAACAAACTATGCTACGGTGAGTTAACGTCGAAGGGCAAAGTCACGTGACTTCTAGTTGTAGTCTGTTTATGAAATGAAAGGAGCAATTTCGTTTTTTTAAAAGAAGGCAAAATAGTGTGATATTTTCACAGTTAGTAGATTATTACTGTACACACACTGAAAAATATTGAGGCAAATTGTAGAACCTTCCCTCCCACCCCGACTCTCTCCCACTCACTTCCTGTCATTCTCCACTATTCTGTCAATTAAAGGTATAAAAGCCCCAAATAATAATAATAATAATAAGAAGAAGAAGAATCGATGCAGTTCAAGAATGGAAAGCATTCTGAAAGATTTTTTATAATTTGCTCAAGGTGCACATTCAATTTATATTATCAATCATCGTGGTAATGGTTGTCAATTAGGCAACAAAATGTGTGAATATGATTATCTAAACTGAGGTCTGTTTCATATACTGTATTGAAATGAAAAAAGAATAGTCTACATTTCAGTCAAACACAGCAGCCAAATACAACATAAAAATACATTTTTATAGACTTTACAGATTTTATAGAGTTATATCTGATTGTTTTAATGGAGCTGTAGCCTTGTTGAGGTAAGATAATACCGAAATAAAATAAAACAGTGCTTAAGACACTCTTGGCCTTTTCTCATATAGGCCTAGCCTACAAGAATAAAATAGGCCTACAAATCAATGAACTCTCTGGGCTTATTTTGTTCCAACAGTAGACCTAATGCAGAAACCTAAAATGCCACAAGTGTGAGTGAATATGAACAAAATCATTGGCTAATAATTTATGCATCGTTTTAGCAACAAGGGCCAAATTATTATTTAACATTAAGGAAATCCCTTCATCAAAGGTAAGGCTACTCTACAGACTATCGTTGCTGTTTAGGAATGCTATAAGTGCTTAATTTGGCTGGATTTGAAAAACAAAAGCCGACCGAGTGCAAGTTGTCACATGCTTAAGTTGCAATAGATGTATGGGTAATGAGGTCATTTGACAACTTTGGGCAATGAATGTAACCAAAAACGAACTGAATTACCCACAATCTTGTGCCACGTATAGTAACCGGAAGTGGGATGGACGCGCTGCTTGGAACGTAAATGAGAGTCTGAGCGAGCAGAAAAGGTTGTGCACCGATTCCTAACAAGTAAATCGATATAACAACCGGTTCATTTCAGTTTTTTCCGATACAGGGCTTCATGTATCGATGTAGCCGTATCTTGCACGTTAAAAACGGATACCGATACGTATCGTTTAATCTTTACACCCCTAGTGTTAAGTGCAGTTGGGTTTAAGCGTCAGAGGTTAGGGGTGGGCCAACATCACTAGAGGTTAGGGGTGGGCCTACATCACTAAAACGCCATGTTTGGGTGGCCAGAGAGCACAAGGAAAATGGGGTTTTCAAAAGTTCTCGCCTTGGAACCAGTTTTCAAAAGTTACCGTTTTTGGTCACTTAAAACGCCGTGGTCATGTAGAAGCAAGGTAGCCTACAAATCTAGACGGACCCTAGCGGCAGCAAACTCTCCGTTGGCTTGTGAGCTGGAAAAATTAAACTTCTATCAGGCCAATCATATCGTGTATAGAGACATTAGGCGGGCTTAACATAATGATTGATGACAGAGTTGCAACGGTTTGGCTTGAATTCCCTGCTGCTTGAAAACAAAGAAGATGGATGTTGCTGTTGGCGAATAGCGAGTTTAAGCTTTTTTAAAGTTTTTAAAGCAGGGGTCTCCAACCTTTTTGGGAATGAGGGCTACCTGAGGACCCGAAATCATATGGAGGGCTACTCATTTGAAACAAACATACAGTCACCCCTTTTTTGCGAGGGTAGTCCTCCTAAATAATAGGCCTATGAGATTTGTACTTTTAAATCATCAATATTGTGTAGGCCTATGCAACACTACCAACATTTTTGTTCAGTTTGTTCATTTCAAAGTTTGCATGGGGAATCTAATCTATTTTTTTTAACAAGTTTTGTGCAATTAATAATTTGGGTTAAACTTTGTACCCAATTTATACCCACCCACCATTATGAATTCAGGGGTTGTTTGAGTTCTGATTTCAGTGGACAATTCAGTTTTAACATTTCAATAGTAATCGCCCACACCACCCTAACATATGAAAACTCCTTTTAAAGTTATTGCACCCCTGAAATCTCTCCATGATCTGACAAAAAAGGTAATGCATAGTCCTGCTCAGTCATGCATGCCACAACATTTTCAGCGCTATTATACGGCAGTAGCCTACGGAGGAGAAAAGGCCTGTGAGCTAAAGCAATTGTTTTTCAGTTCTTGAACAATCATGTAAGAACCGTATTTGACGAACATGGAATGGCCACAGAACTTTTGCAAAGATATGCTTCCATTGGCTAAACCAGACGAGCTAGTTTTTCCCCCTTTACTGTCTATGCGTGCGAGCAGCGTGTATGCGCTCCGCTTCTGTTGTTGTTTAAAGACTGAATGGGAAACGGATTTGGAGCCAAAGGCTAAAATTTAACGCAGCTACAATTTGAAAAGATATCACCAATATCAATTTAATGTTACAGATGTATGGCTACATACATTCTTAAAATGGTTCTGGTCTAGACTTAAATATCGATTGAAAACTTCACAATAGAGCGTGTTTTTAGAGCGTGATCTGCAGGCAACCTGTTGGAGACCACTGTTTTAAAGTTTGAACTAGCCAACTAGCTCCACTGGAGGGAAAACGCATGGGACTCATAGCGCTGTCCTATTGCGTGCAGAGAGAATTTGATAGACAATCGATTATCCCGCCCCGCCCGGATTGCGCACTGCCAACGGTGAGTGCCCAGACCCTACATTTTAATGTGGGTCTGGCTCGTCAGGCTAGAAGCAAGGCCAAAACCATAACACAAGTTACCGGTTTCACGAAAACCGTCGTCGTGTGGACTAGGCCTAAATGTACAAGCCGAGGAGAGAACGGGGCAAGGAGAGAATGTTTACTTCTATAATGTTTGGTAAAGTTGCAAGCATAGTCTACAATAAAACTACCAGAGATATGAAATGATATAGAAAACATAATGAATTGCATCCACATATCCTTATGCACTATACGCCACTTTTATTCACTAGCCTAGCCTTTTCCAGAATTTTTTGAGACCTAAGTGCGTGGGCCCTGGTTGAATTGACATGGAATGAACCACTACAGTATATTCAATATTACTGATGAAAATTACTGCGAAAATTGAGCTCAGGGTGTTATTCTGCATAAAAACACATCAAATAAGTCACTACAGAGCTTGGCCCGGTATATGCTATAGCGGCAATTGGCCTTATTCACCCGGAGGCCAGAACGAGGCTGCAGGGTACACTTGCCATCACACTTCAGTCCAGCAGATGGTGGTAATGCACTCTGTTTGCAAATCGCCAAAAAAAAAACTTTCTGAAGAAGAGGTTACCCTCCCATTACTCTCGCAGGCCGCCTTCTTTTCCTGTGAGCTTTTTTTGGCAGTTTGCAAAACGAGTGCATTACCTTTGGGAAATCCCATTAAAGTCAATGGAGCGTTCTACTTGCATTGTGAAGAGCCATATAATAAGTTGAAATAGTTCCCAAGTTCCCCTTTAAATAGATACATGAGCAGACTACAGACTCGATATAGATATAGATAGATAGATAGATAGATAGATAGATATATATATATATATTTCTCTTATCTAAATGTGCAGCTTTGTTGACTGTGCATGAGCCTTTGTTACCTGGGTGAGTACCTTCTCCATATGAATGAGTCAATGTAATACAACACAGTGCTGCCACAGACCTGAGTGCAACAGCGCCCTCTAGAGCCACAAAACTCAGTGCAACACACCAATCTATAGAGCATCACAGTCCCGCCCCTCCTCCAAGAGAGCTTAGTTTCCGGAAGTAAATTTCCCCTTCATTTCTCCCATTGACGTTTTGGAAAAATCCGTATCTAAAGAGTTTTAGAGCATGTCTTAGGCTAATCAGCTACGGCGTAACTCCTAAGCATACAACATATCATTTCGAGTGAAAAAACAAAGAGAAAGTCCAAAAAAAGTCAAAAGGTACAAGACTGTACATATTTTCAATTCCGAGCGAAGGAACTACTCATCCCATAAACCACCGCGCCTCACTGAATAAAATAGGCAAAACCGGCGCGATTTTGCCATTTAACTTCCAACCGACGACAGCACACGAACCTTTTCCTCCAAACAGTGATTTTTATATAGTGAATGTGCAGTTAATAGCAGTTATTTCAGGAGTAATCGTGTAAATAATAGTGTTTTGGTATTGAATGTTATATTTACCATCGTGTATTTTATATCGCGTGTGTGTGAAAGCGGTTAACGTTAGCAACATTGTGCAGTGCTTTGTATCTGACTGCCATCCTGATGCATGGACCGGTGCATGGTCTGCTCTTGGACCACCATATTCAGTTTATTAACGTGCTGTGAATTATTACACAAAATGTTAATTAAATGTACATGAAGTATTTCTAGGTGAATGATTGATGATATGACTCGTACAGTATGAGGGCTACAGTAGCCTAGCTATTGTTAACTAGCATTACCAACCTCCCTGCAAAACTCACCACACAACTTTGTAGGTCTTGTCCCTCATGCTGGCCCTTACAAAACCCACAAGCTAACCCTCGGACACACAACAGTCAATAATGTGACCCGATTTAAAGTGGTTTTCACCCCTTTGGACACTCTTGATCTCGTCCTTGAAACAGTGAAATATTCACGGGGGCATGGACGGTTTGCTAACTATTTTACTGCAGTGTCTAGCTGGTGGTAGCATCCAGTGTGTGCTATCAGCTAGCTAGCTAGTGCAAAAGTTTAATACTTAATGAGGATATACAGGGATTTTTATGCCTCGACTAAGTTGATGTTTCCTATAAACAACAATTCATGTTCATAGAAACAACAAGATCACTAAAACATAATATTTGTTCTATTTGATGGTGTATTGGCCCTGACCAAGTTTGTGTGATATATAAACCACAATCCTTGTTCATACAAGTACCAATGTTCGTCTAGAAAGTTTTTATTCACATTAAGATTTTCGTCATAGGCAGGAAAAAGACTCCGCCATCTTTGTCAATAATTTTCGCTGATAAAGTTTCAAACTATGATCATAACGGCCTTTCCACCAATCAGAGGCATCACTGTGGGATTGTGGGATTGTTCAGGATTGTGGGTAATGAAGTACTTATCCAAGACATCGCGATTAAAAGACATTTACTTCAAAACAAGGTTAGTGCCCCTTGAATTTTCGCCCTCTATATGACCATATACAATCGCTTTGTACAGCCGTAGCTGGTTTTGAGTCTACCATGTGCAGTTAACTTTTTATGGCTTATACCCGAATTGTCAATGGAGAAATTGCATTGAATTCTTACTTCCGGAAACTCCTGTGGGCGGGACTGTGATGCTCTATTTAGCCGTGTGTGAGAGGACTTACTTTCCAGCAGATGTTCATGTTGTTCCTCCTCTTCCTCCTCCTCTTTCTTCACTTCAGTCTTCACTGTTGTCGGTAGCATTTCATTGTAAGTAGACTCTGGTGTCTCTGTGACGTCTGTTTCAGATTTACAGTGAAACTCTGCAAAAAGCTTTTCTTCTTCATCTGGACATGCAATCATATGACCATACTCCTCCTCTTTTATATCTTCCTCTTTCACGATCACTCTAAGGTCAACATGGTGTGTTTCAGCACAGCCAGGACTAAATGGAAGTCCAAGATCCATGTTACTAGCAGAACAAAGATGGTCCCATCCGAAGTGTTGAATTGCCTGTAGTCAAGGAAACAGAATGAAGACGAATAGAAAGGTCAATGTCGTTTTTCTTTTCTTTGTTTACAAATAGAGAGCAACTTTCCATGAATGTTTATTTGGCAAATGCTATGTGCTGCTTCTTTGCCTCTTTGACTGAGGTCGACACATTAAAGTTGTCTAGGCCTAGTGGGACTGTGCCCAGAGAACTAAAGAAAAAAACATTCGCAGATCAACGTTATCGTAGCACCGGTGGCTTTCCAACGCCTGTCCACACCCTTTTTACGATTAACTCACCATGTAGTCCTAAATGATTAATAATTATAAATGAATGAAGTGTTTGGACCTAAAGTCGCAACACGGTGGGGAGTTTGTCAGCCACCAGAGGACCGATGAGGACAAAGCAAGCGGACCGCGGACCGCCGACCCCCCCATGCCAAGGGACCGATAGCCCACATGACTATCTGAACAGTAGTGAAGAGTAGGCTAGGCTATGCTACGACGCGAGGTTATTGATTTACCCGGGTCACTTTCGGGAGAAAGAGCCGATCTCTACAAAATAGGTTTACATGCATGTATTGCTTCTTTATATAGGCTAAGTTTTGTTGATCTAAGCGGTCACTTTAGAACTTACCTGGGATGTTTGGCTAACTAGCCCTCGCCTAGTCTTTGTGACAAACAAAAACACATACCCTTTTCCAGCAAGTTCGCTGCTCCGTCAAATTAGATCTGCTGATTTGGTGTTTTGTCTGATTGGACGTGTGACCGTGTTTATCCCTGCAAAATGTGTTGAATCGACATCAACGTACGAATACTCTCCCGGGGTGGACTGCGTGTAAATTGCGTTTTTAGCTGCGTGAAGCTGCAACACAGTCTTCTTCTTTGATTTATTGGCGGATTACAACTCTTTGGTGCATACCGCCACCTACTGTACAGGAGTGTGCAAAGGGTTTTAACAGACTATCCTGGCTTAATTTTAAGGGGCTTAATAAACAAAGCCACAACAATCTTCTTCTTCTTTATGGGTTTATCCTATGGGTTTATCTTGTTCTTCTTCTTGTTTTATTGGCGGTTGCCAACTATATCTTTAGGCGGGTCAATATAGGCCTATAAAAAAAAACACCTAACCTCAAAAAAATTGATACAAAAGGTTTTTCATTATGATAAATGATACCTTTAGATGTACTTAATAACATATTAAAAATCTAGTAAAATCTGACCACAGTAAAAAAAGGAGACCGTTTCTTAGGAAATAATGTTTTGTCTTTAAAATATTAGTATAAAATACAGTGTGCATACAGTGACTAAGAGGAGGTGTGTCTTATTAGTCTCATATAGGATAACTATTCTGAATTGGTTTGGAGTCACTAGGTCACATGGCTTGGGAGGTATTGAAAAAAGGAGACCGTTTCTTATGGGAAATAATGTATTTTCTTTAAAATATAAAATACATTCTGATACAATACAAATGTGCATTCTGCATTGGTTTGGAGTCACTAGGTCACATGATGTCAAAGCTATTGACAAAAAAGACTATGAAGGTAATTCAGAAGGTACTTTATAGACGGTCCCTAAGTAGGTTGGCTGGGAGCAAGTAGACAGGTCATCTGTTTGTACATTGTCTGCAAACACGGGGTGAAACCGGCCGCATTAAATATATATCCGAATATCAATACAAATTAACTTGACCTCGGTGAGCTACCAGATTTTTTTGAAGACGACACTGCCAACTGGGAAGAGAGATAGCAATGATTATGTAATTATTGGGTAATATTGGACGTTAGCGTTGTCAACCTATTTGCAAGCAACTTATTAAATTAATTAAAATATTAGCCTTTTTGTATCAACCAACATTGCGATTCATAGACTGCGAATATATGCAAATATTGATAACAAAACCCAAGCTTTGCTGATCTGTGTGGCTATGCAGTAAACATTGAAGCCTCTGAGCAGTAGGCTAGATCAGTGGTTCTCAACCTTTTTTCAGTGATGTATCCCCTGTGAAATATTTTTTTTCAGCCAAGTAGCCCCTAACCAGCGCAAAGCATTTTTAGTTGAGAAAAAAAAGACTTAAAACAGAGCACTGTGCCATCATTGTCTAATTTATTGAACTTTGGAAACACATACAAAATTCAAACATTTGGAAAAAAACTATTTTGAACATTTTAAATTTTAATAATCCATGACAAAATTTATTGCAAATTATTCAAACTAATGTAGTGAAAACAGTGACCATATAACAATTTAAAACCATATAACAATTTAAAACAGTGACCATATAACAATTTAACACTAATTGGTAGTGTTCTCTCTTGAACTATAAATAATATTTAATATTCATTAAATCATTGTTTTTAAAGTATTTTTGCATGGATTCTACTTTTTAAAAATATGTATATTTTAAAATCTCACGTACCCCCCGGAGTGCCTTCACATACCCCCAGGGGTACGCGTACCCCCATTAGAGAACCACTGGGCTAGATCAGCCAGATGATGATAAGCCCGAAATTAGCAATGAGGAGGCCATGAGGGATAAGTAGAGAGGATAAAAGAGTAAACAATATGAATTAAAATGATTTAATGTAAGACAGATCTGTATATGACAGCAGTAACGTACATGATCAACCTATATGCCGTTTGCTCAGAAATGAGTGTAGTAAAGGAGTCAGTAGGCTATAGGCTACATCACCAAACACCAATATGATAGCCTACCCACATTGAAAAACATGTGAACATTAGTTCATGCCTCTGTGGAAGAGTGGAATACATTTCAAATGCTTTATTAGGGCCCGAGCACCGAAGGGCGCAAGGCCCTATTGTTTTTGTAAGGATTATTATTATTATTATTATTATTATATTAACTTTGTCTCAGAGCGTTTTCCTATTTGAGGTGGTTAACATGGTCGAAAACTCTTGAAATTTGGCACACACATCAGGTGTCACGCAAAGCAGTTGGTAGCAAAGCAGGTACAAGAGCTTGGCCCCGGGCGTGGCCCAGGGACTCAGTAGCGCCCCCTTAGGTGATTGAGGCAGTGGTTGGCACATACTTTCAGCTAGACGCATCAAATTTGGTAGGTGTGTGTATCTCCTCAAGATGAACAACTTTCGTATGTGCAATGCATTAGCCACGCCCAACAGGAAGTGAGGTATTTGGGATTTTGTGCGGACTAAAATGTCATGAATTGTGATGCCAAAAGAGGTTCTTCCCATCGGTGAAAACGCATGAAATTTGGCACACACGTCAAGAGGTACCATGAATACACAGGGGAAAAGCCTTGGCACTGGGCTTGGCCCAGAAACTCCATAGCGCCCCCTTATGTCACTGTGACTTGTGGTTGGCATATAGTTTTAGATACACACACTAAATTTGGTGGGTGTGTGTAACTCCCAAAAACAATCAACTTTTGTATTAACATGCCATTAGCCACGCCCACAGGAAGTGAGGTAATTGGAATTTTGTGCATTGTGGACATGATCAATTTTACCGTACTCCTCCTAGACGGTTGATCCGATTCATGTGAAAGTTGGTATACATGATGCCAAGATTCTGATTCTAAATTGTGAAGCTTTTTTTGATATGTTGAAATGACGAAATGGCAAAACTATGAATTTTAATACCCTTCCACATAAACAATAAATGTGTCTTAATTCACCATGCATGGCTTGACATTTTTAAATTTCACAGGTCTTTGAATACCATGGGAGTGATGATATTGACATGCCCACAAGGCATATTTGGCATAGCGCCACCACCTGGCAACAGAAAGAATGGCAATTACACTGATGTCACATGATCAATTTGAACATACTCCTTCTAGACGGTTTGTCAGATTCATGTAAAATTTGGCAAATATGATGCCAAGATGTTGCTGATGTTAAATTGCGAAGGGATTTTTGATATGTTGTAATATGTCATGATTTTAATATCTCACCACATAAACAGGAAATGTGTCATAAAGTCACAGTGCATTGAATGAATGGTCCGAAATTTCTCAGGTTACTAGATATTAGGATTATGATGATATTCAGACACCCAATGGGCCTGCCTGGCACAGCGCCACCACCTGGCCAAGTAGGAAATGTGCCAGAAATGGACAATGCCTTAAGTGACTGATCTGAAACTTTATAAAATATTGGATATCATTATAGTGATGATATTCACACATATAATTCATATGCCAAGCATAGTGCCACCATCTGGCCAAACAGGAAATATGCCAGAAATGCTCTATGCTTTGAATGACAGTTTTGAAACTTCTCAGGTTAATAGATATTATAATTATAATGATATCCAGAGACCCTATGGGCTTGCCTGTCATAGCGCCACCACCTGGCCAAGCAGGAAAATGTGCCAGAAATTGGTAATGCCTATATTGGTTGCTCTGAAACTTTGCAAAATATTGGATATCATTATTGTGATGATTTTCACACGTGTAATTCAAATGCCTAATATAGCGCCACCATCTGGCCAAAAGTGTATCAGAAATGTTCTTTGCTTAAAATGAATGGTCTGAAATTTCTCAGGTTAATATATATTATGATGATGATGACACCCAATGGGCCTGCATTGCGCCCCCACCTGGCCAAGCAAGTACATGTGGCAGAAAATAAAATACAAAAACATATAGAACATGCATCAAATATGTACATTTCACAAACGCACCACGTCGGTGCTTTGTTGGATTCCGACATGTCACGGGTTGCGGCCCGCAGGTGCTCGGGCCCGCCATTGCCGCTTGCGGCTATATTTTCTTTCTGTTTTTGATACTGTAACTTATCAACCTATCCTTGTGGAATATTTTTTGTGAACTTCTCAGTTTAAGTAAATTATTATATAACCTTTACACATTTGTTGAACCACTAATAAAAACTACAGGATAGTAAGAACTGAACTGTTGCTTAATTTATCCAATTTCCACCACCATGGGAAAAGTGGGCTGGTCTTGGGCCTGAAACTCCCGGGCTGAAAAGTGGCCCCACTCCGACCCTGTCTTATGTAATAATAATAATAATAATAATAATAATAATAATAATAATAATAATAAATAATATGTTATTTTATATTGCGCCTTTCTCAAACCCAAGGTCGCTTTATATAGTAGGAAGGCAGGGAAACACAATAACAAACAAACAAAACAATACAACAGAGACAAAGGCAGGGAAACACAATAACTAACAAACAAAACAATACAACAAAGACAAGTTATCTGTATGGAACTATGTGTTGGGTGTGGAGGAGAAGTGATCATTAAACAGAAAGGTCTTGTGTAATATTTAATCAAAGTATTGCTACTTTTACTTTAGTACAATATTTTAGTACTTTTTCAACCTCTGCTAGACACATTTATGAGACTTCTCTCCAGTGTGTATTAGCATGTGGCTTTTAAGAGTTGTACCTCTTGAAAAAGCTTTTCCACACAGGGTACATGTATGAGGCTTCTCTCCAGTATGCGTAAGCATGTGACATGTTAAGTTTGACATTGTTTGAAAAGCCTTTTCACACTGGACACATTTATGAGGCTTCTCTCCACTGTGTATAAGCATGTGTATTCTAAGAGTTGAAATTTGTGTAAAAGCTTTTCCACACTGGGAACATATATGAGGCTTCTCTCCAGTGTGCGTAAGTATGTGACATGTTAAGTTTGACATTGTTTGAAAAACCTTTTCACACTGGACACATTTATAAGGCTTCTCTCCACTGTGTATTAACATGTGTCTTTTAAGAGTTGAACTTTGTGAAAAAGCTTTTCCACACTGGACACATTTATGAGGCTTCTCTCCAGTATGTGTACGCATGTGACAATTAATACTTGTGGATGTTGTAAAAGCTTTTCCACACTGGGCACACTTATATGGCTTCTCTCCGGTATGTATACGCATGTGCAATTTAAGAATTGAGGATGTTGTAAAAGCTTTTCCACACTGGGCACATTTATGAGGATTCTCTCCAGGATGTGTACGCATGTGACATTTAAGAGTTGTGGATGTTATAAAAGCTTTTCCACACTGGGCACATTTATATGGCTTCTCTCCGGTATGTATACGCATGTGCAATTTAAGAATTTTGGATGTTGTAAAAGCTTTTCCACACTGGGCGCATTTATGATGCCTCTCCCCACTGTGTATAAGCATGTGTCTTCTAAGAGTTGAACTTTGTGAAAAAGCTTTTCCACACTGGACACATTTATGAGGCTTCTCTCCGGTATGTGTACGCATGTGACATTTAAGAGTTGTGGATGATGTAAATGCTTTTCCACACTGGACACATTTATGAGGCTTCTCTCCAGTGTGTATACGCATGTGAAATTTAAGAGTTGTGGATGTTGTAAAAGCTTTTCCACACTGGGCACATTTATGAGGATTCTCTCCAGAGTGTTTCATGTTTGGCTTCTTTCCTTTGTGTTCATGCATGTGGCGTGAAAGACTTGAACTATGTGAAAAAGCTTTTCCACACTGGGCACATTGATGAGGCTTCTCTACAGTGTGTATCATCAGCATGTGGTTTCTAAGACTTGAACTATGTGAAAAAGCTTTTCCACACTGGGTACATTGATGAGGCTTCTCTACAGTGTGTGTAAGCATGTGCTGGTTAACTAGTGAGGATGTTGTAAATGCTTTTTCACAATGAGACTTCTCCTTTTCATTCACCCTGACAGAGTGTGTTTGCTGGTGTTTGTCAAGTTCTCTCTGAGTCATGAAACTCTTCCTGCAGACCGTGCAGTGGTGCAGCCTTCCTTTGAGCTGCAGGTTGAGTTCATCATTCTGTCCCTGGATCTTCTTTTGCGTTACATGTGGATGTTCTGATACACCTGAAAGAGATACCATAGAGACTTAGAATTAGAATGAAGAGTTACCATAGAGACTTAAACGTTTCGCCAACAGACACATTACTTACTATAAGACACCCTGACGCTGGGCATGTGCGATTTAAGCAATGTTATTGCATACCACATCACACTGTATGAGTAAGTCACATACAATGTAAATCAAGTTGAAAAGTTCACAAGATGTGTGTTCACACTATAAGACCCAATGTGCTATAACTTGACTTGACTTCACCAAAATGCCAAATGTGCCGTCTTGCCCATATGTATATATATATATATATATATATATATGTGTTCCGAAACATCTAGAAAAGGTGGCGCCAGCGTACAGTACCCGCCGGAGTTATTGGCACCTCTGCTAACGTTGACTAAAAAGAGAAAAATAAAAAAAAAATTGGAAATTGATCTTAATGCTTAGGTTAAAAAATGAGGAAATATACAACCTTTAAGGACACCAATTTTCTTTGAGAATGAATAATGTATAATTAATTAATTAATAAATAAATAAATAAATAAATAAATAAATAAATAAATAAAGGTTCTTCCTTAAAATACAGGGGTCATAAGTATTGGCTATGTACTGTATATGTTAAATTCCCACAGAGGCAGGCAGATTTCTATTTTTAAAGGCCAGTTATTTCATGGATCCAGGACACTATGCATCCTGATAAAGTTCCCTTGGCCTTTGGAATTAAAATAGCCCCACATCATCACATACCTAGAGATTGGTATGGTGTTATTTCAGTTAGCCTATTAACTGGTTTGATGCTCATTGAGCTGAATGCAAATCAACAACAGGATTGTCAGTGGGCCCCTGCACGTCTCCCTAACGAGAGATAACATAGTAACGTTGTGTTAATCGTGAACTGCATATTTATTCAAAACAGCCGAAAAAAACAGCTAAATGCACTGCATTAAGGCACCTAACACACAAACAAAAGAAAAAAACAATAAACATAAAAAACAAAAGTCCATCATGTCTGAATGACTACCGCCCAGTAGCCCTGACGTCTACAGTGATGAAGTGTTTTGAGAAGCTTGTGAAAAACATTATCTGCTCATCCCTCCCTGCCTCCTTCGACCCCCTCCAATTTGCTTACAGAGCCAACAGGTCTACAGAGGATGCCATCTCAAACCTCATGCACACCACCTTAACTCACCTGGAGGAGGGGAATGGGAATTATGTGAGGATGCTGTTCATTGACTTTAGTTCAGCATTCAACACGATAGTACCTCTCACCTTGGTCACAAAGATGAAGGCCTTAGGACTGAACACCACCCTGTGTCACTGGATATTTGACTTCCTCACCAACCGCTCACAAGTGGTTAGAGTGGGGGTCTGACATCTGACTCATTAACCATCAGCACTGGTGCTCCCCAAGGCTGTGTTTTGAGTCCACT
Source organism: Alosa alosa (assembly GCF_017589495.1). Classification (NCBI taxonomy): domain Eukaryota; kingdom Metazoa; phylum Chordata; class Actinopteri; order Clupeiformes; family Clupeidae; genus Alosa; species Alosa alosa. The sequence goes on along the minus strand of NC_063195.1, from coordinate 6,649,770 downwards.
GCTGTACAACATCTACACACATGACTGCAAAGCCAACAGTAGTCATACCTCCATCATCAAGTTTGCAGATGACACAGTGATCTTGGGCCTGATTAGTAACAACAATGAACAGTTCTACTTGGATCAGGTTGATGAGGTGGCACAGTGGTGTCAATCTAACAGCTTGACACTGAATATCAATAAAACCAAGGAAATGGTAGTGGATTAGAGAAGGCAGCAGCAGAACTACAGTTACACCCCACTAATGATCAGCGGGCAACCTGTAGAGAGAGTCACAAGTTTTAAATACCTTGGTGTCCACATTACTGAAGACTTAACATGGACTGTTAACACTCAATATGTTCTGAAGAAGTCCAGACAACGACTCTACTTCCGTCCAGCTAAGGAAATTCAAAGTTTCTACATCCATCATGAAGGCCTTCTACACTTCAGCGGTTGAGAGTGTTCTAACTGGTAGCATCATCACCTGGTATGGGAACTCCACAGTTAGAGATTGTAGTACTCTGCAGAGAGTAGTGCGCTCAGCTGAACGTACACTATAAGAACTCAACTCCCCTGCTCTACAAGATATCTATTCCAGAAGAGTACTCCTAAGAGCCCAAAAGATTCTGAAGGACTCTTCTCATCCTAACAATGGATTATTCCTACCGCTGAAATCAAGAAGACGCTTATGTAGTCACAAAGCCAGAACTGAGAGACTCAGGAGAAGTTTTTATCCCCAGGCCATCCGAACTCTGAACTCACACTATACTGACTTTGCACACATTCACTCCCTCAGCACTCTCAAACATTTCCCAACTCTGAACTCACACTATACTGACTTTGCACTCATTCACTCCTCAGCACTCATGACCCCCACACACACACACACACACACCCACACACACCTACAAGACTTTTAGCACTTTTACATCCCTCTCCCTATGCTAAGCAGACCTTTTATTTATTTTCTTATTTCATCACACGCCAAAACACACACACACACACACACACACACACACACACACACACACACACACACATATTCTGATATCTGACTTTCCAACTTTTGCACACTTTTTATTTATTATTTTTGATTTCTCCTCCATCTACCCATGTCCTTGATTGCCTAGCCTTTCTGCCCCCCACCCCACCCCACCCCACCCCCATCACACACACTTACATCATCACTGTCATCACTTCACATACATACAGCACTCCTCTACATACTTGCTGCACACTGCCCCCCACACACACACATACACAGCACATTGTCTTCAGGATCTTCCAACACACATCCTCTACATACTTACAGCACACTGCCCCCACCTACCCACACACACACACTACTACACACATACACAGTCACTGTCACTGCCACCACACATCTTTCACTGTCATCACTACATACATTACACACATCTTGCACTGTAAGTCCCTGACCCCCAACACACACACTTACATCATCACTGTCATTACATACAGCACACAGTACTGCACACTGCCCCCCACCACATACACAGCATTGTCTTCAGGATCTCCCAAACACATCCTCTACATACTTACAGCACACTGCCCCCACCTACCCACCTACACACTACACACACACACACAGGTCACTGCTCCACTCCCTCCCCTCCCACACCACACACACCCTACATTACATACACTCTGCTTGCAATAGTAAGTCCCCCCTACATACACAGCACATTATTTCATCAGGAAGCTTCTCCAACACACATCCCCAACATACTTACAGCACACTGCCCCCACCTACCCACCTACACACTACACACACACACACACACACACAGTCACTGCTCCACTCCCCCCCACACACACACATCTTCACTGTCATCACTACATACATTACATACAGTACTCTGCTTGCAATAGTAAGTCCCTGCCCCTACATACACAGCACATTATTTCATCAGGAAGCTTCTCCAACACACATCCCCAACATACTTACAGCACACTGCCCCCAATACACAGCACATTGTCTCATGAGGAAGCTTCTCCAACACACATATTGCACACTGCCCTCTCCCCACATACACAGCACACTATCCCATCTCCCCTGTCATCCCCCCCAACACACACACCAAGACCCCTGGCAGTTGGGTTAGCCCTTGAGCCGTGGATCTGCCCAAGGTTTCTTCCTTGGTAGGGGAGTTTTTCCTTGCCCCTGTTGCTCTGGGTGCTCCTTGTTGGTGCCCCCACCCAATCCCAATCCTCCCACCTTTTTTATGCAGCCCCTTGCCACTTAATCTACTAAACCCCTCTTCTACTGCACCCCCATTAATGCACAAATAGGCTGACACCAGACATAATTTCACTGCATTTCTTACTTCCAGTAACTATATGCATGTGACAATAAACTTCCTTGTATCCTTGTATCCTTGTATCCTTGTAACCCCTCACTGTTCCCCGAGTGACGCTGTTGTTGCAGGCAGCTCACTGCGCCAATATTAGTGTGTGCTTCACCTCACTGTGTGTTCAGTGTGTGAGTTTGTTTCACTAATTCACGGATTGGGATAAATGCAGAGCAAATTTCCCTCATGGGATTAAAAGAGTACATATACTTTTATCCTCTAGAGTCACAAAACTCAGTGCTACACACCTACCTAAACTTACAAAAAGTAAGGAATTTTTGTTTGGTGTCTGTGGTAACCAGGCAGAGAAGATTTGGCAAATTTTTCATGGGTGCAACCCCACATACTCAGCTCCGCTGCTCATCCCACAAGTGCATGTTCCTTACAAATGGGGCACCATTTGAAAGGAAACTAAACAGGCTTTCCAACGGTATAAGATGTATTGCCAAAAAACATTACCCTGGAAATCCAGAGTTCTCGCGAGAGCACAATGGAATTGTCTCTGCGAGACACTCTGGCAAAGAGCAATGATGCACGTTACTTTTACCCCAATAAATTCGGGGAACCAGCTAAACTGATGAAGATAGCGCTGCAATGTTGGAGGACAGTACACATTGGTCGTAGTGTTATCCGATATCCGAAATAATTCAGAGTAAACATGGTCTAGTGTTATCCAGTTGCGTGCAGTGAGATTTTTAAATGCGTGCTTGTTGCCACCCCTCTAGTTGGGCCATTACATTGCTCTTTGCCAGACCCTTAATCCTTCTAGATTATCAGGGCCTGGATTTTCCAGGCTAAAAAAACAACAGATAAATAATCTACACACAAATGTCCTTACTTTTTTGTAAGTTTATTTAGCTGCTTGTGAGAGGACTTACTTTCCAGCAGATGTTCGTGTTGTTCCTCCTCTTCCTCCTCCTCTTTCTTCACTTCAATCGTCACTGTTGTCATTTCATTGTAAGTAGACCTTGGTGACTCTGTGACGTCTGTTTCAGTTTTACAGTCTGTTTGAGATTCACAGTGAAGCTCTGCAAAGGGCTTTTCTTCTTCATCTGGACATGAAATCATATGACCATACTCCTCCTCTTTTATATCTTCTTCTTTCACCAGCACGATCAGGTCAACCTGCTGCGTTTCAGCACAGCCAGAACTAAATGGAACTCCGAGATCCATGTTGCTAGCTGAACAAAGATGATCCCGTCTAAAGTGTTCAATTGCCTGTAGTCAAGGAAACAGAATGAGGTCAAAGGTCAAAAAGGCCAAAGGGTCATTCCACGTCAGTTCAACCAGGGCCCACGCACTTAGGTCTCAAAAAATTCTGAAAAAATTACCAGGTGTACCAATGTTACCCAGGAGACACACTGTAAAATTACTCTCATGTAAGATCAATACTTTCCAAGATACAGCCAGTTTTACGGGGGTCGATTTTGTTCGGCCTCTTTTTTTTGTCAAAGTTCACACTGTTGACGCTGTGTGACGGGGAGTGCTTTGCATTTCCCATTGTCCATGAGTCACCTATAACAGGTTGCCTTGGCGGCCGTTATTCTTTCACATTTCCATTGAGATTACATAGTAAGGAGCTGGCTCAAGGGTTATAATTGTATTTTGTCGTGTTTAGTTGTATAATGAAAGCACAGCTTTTATAGCCATCCATGCATTTTCCCTTCTGGCTGTTTGGCTATGAATTTGGTAACTATATCAGACTATTTGACGTCTTTAGAACACTAAACAGGTGGAGGTGTCAAATGTTGAGTTTTTCCAGTGTAGATTTTTTGACGTTAATCACTCCTAAGATGTACTGCTATTGTTTATCCAAAGTAAAATACCTGTTTCGAAGTTAACTGATGGTCAAATCAACCAAAACTCTGATTGTTTGCACCTCAATGGTGTGTGACACGAGTTTGTGTGAAAGAATCCCTTACTTATCAGAGTAAAACATACATTCATATTACATCACAATTTATAAATGAACGAAGTTTAAAAAGAAAAACACAATATATCAGAGGGATAACACAACTCATTAGTAAGAAGAAATAACATTTCTATCGTAATTTCCTGTTAAATTAAATATTTCATGGCGCTATTGCGGCCACCAGATGACGCCATTTCACTGCTTGCTTTTACATCCAAAAAATGCCCGAAGTGCAGTGAAATGCCGCCATCTAGTGGCCTGAAATATGTAATGTAGCCCATTATTTATTAGAAAAGAAGCGACCGTCGAATAATCTTGTACTTCCTTGTCAATTAATTGTGTAATCCTTCTGATATATTGTTTTTCTTTTAAAAATTCGTTCCTTTATAAATTGTGGAATATTATTAAGGTACGTTTTGGAATGTAATTACTCTGACATTCAACATTAAACGACCACAAATTTAGGCAATGGCAGTCTTAGAGGCTGACACTTTAAAATCTCTCCTCACTGCTTCAGCCAAATTATGTTATTCCTGCTCTATGTTGTACCAAAATGTAGTTTATAATCAAAGTGAAATGGTTGCTGGCATAAGTCAGCGGTGTTAGTTTAACCACATAATAGGCCTTTATCACTGCAGCCAAAGTAGAAAGTGAACAGCCCTGTTCCTGTGTGAGCACAGGTGTTTCTAATTAAGTGTCAGATTCGGCCACAGTTACTTCAACCAGAGGCCTCGTTAATGTTTTTAGGAACACCTGTGGTTTGCCTGCCGACAGGAAATTCAACAGCCCTGCTTCAGCTGCCTGTGGGCTGCCGTGATAAAGGCCTATTGACGTTTTGTTTATATGTTGAATGGAAGTCAATGGGAGCCGGAAATCGCTAAATAGCGGCGACCAAAGACTAGCCTATTTCTCCGGATAGCGAGACGACAGCGGTCCAGAGGACCGATGAGGAAAAAGCAAGCGGAACGCCGATCTGCCCCCATACCAGGAGGCCGATAGTGGTCCACATGACTCAAGGTTATTGGCTTTTTAGGGAGAAAACACCGATCTCTAAAATAGGTTTGCATGCATGTATTACTTACTTCTTAAGATCGCTGATTTCTACACAGCCTGTCACTCGCGAAGTTACCTGGGATGCTTGTCTAACTAGCTCTCGTCTGTTTCTGAAAAAAAAACATATAGGCTACCTTCCAACGGCAAGTTCGCTGCTCCGTCAACTTAGATATGCCGATTTTGTGTTTGTGTCTGATTAGACGTGGGACAGTGTTTATCCCTGCAAATTGTCTTGAACCAACATCAACGTGCAAATATTCTCCCGAGGTGGGCTGCGTGTATCGGCTTCAGCTGCGTGAAGCCAGCGACAACAAACAACATTTCTTCTTCTTCTTGTTTTTATCGCAGGTGGCAAACAACGTGTGGTTGCATTACCGCCACCTTCTGAAATGGAGTGTGGGTCTGAATAATATATTTCCCTACACTTAAATTATCTTTATTAAACCAGTTCTTCTTAAAAAACAAAGAAAACAAAAACCCAAAATATACATCTCCAGAATTACTTGGCAAAATATCATTTAATTTCAAAGGTATCTCTTCATCTTCTAGCTACATTGCTAAATTGCTACATTGAGCATCCCGATAACAAGGGGGTGATGTGAAATACTTTTCCAAAATACAAATTTATGTGGCCTGAATCACCTTTTTATGTAAAGGCCTAGAGCAGGGGTTCCCAACTTTTTTTTGGCCGGTGACCCTATTTTGATGTCAGAAAATGTTGGCGACCCATATCACAATATAAGCGCGCATCTCATCTCTGGTGTAACATCCAGTCGAGAGCGGTACTTTGATTTCAAGCATAATTACATAAATCAGATATCTCATGCGTGCTGTCTAAGTTTATTTTTACGTTGCTAAATTTGTAATGAACGATCCATACTAGTTTCAAGAGGTTTTTATAAATATATATTCTTATGTAACATACAGGTACATTTTGAGATATCTAGTCAGCCGACCTCATTTGAATTTAAGGCGACCCCAAGGTTGGGAAACGATGGCGCAGCAGAGACATGCGTGACGTGACCACGCCGAGTGGGCTTGGTTTACACAGGGGTCAGGGCTGGCGCTGCCGCTCCCGCTTTTTAAATAGACCCATGTCAAAGGCACAGGACAAGCCGACGGGGCCAGTGGGGAAAGCCTGACAAACAAAGCCTATTGTTTCCATGATTGCTTACTGTATTTAAAATATATATTAGCCTAGATTTCCTAGGCTACATTATTTCATAGAGATGTGAGTGTAAAGCACGCATTCTCTCCCTGCACCGCTCTCCCTCAAACGGGTTCATCCCGCATCTCCCCTATGCAAATCAAAATGGTGGCTTGTGCAAGAACTGTTCATGCAGACTACAGCTGGCGCGGTAGCCTACACAACTTTGTTCAAAATCGATGCATTCAAGTTGACTTTGCAAAGTTAGTAGGCTGTTATAGCCTATTTATCATAACATTGTCAGTCGCGTTGTCAATCCAAAACGCAAATTTATTCAAACAGCTACGGAATTACCTGTAGCTTAATTTGTGGAGGGCAAAGAGAAAGCACCTGTTTGACATAGGCTAGGCGTGCGGGCCTGTCAGTCTTGCCCGTCCGATTAGAGGGTTTCCTTCGTTTATGCTCACTATCTTAAAAAGATGCGCAAGTCAACACTGCGCTGAGAGCTCAAGAATCAGTCAAATCGCGAAACGATGAAATGCATTCATATTCCACTTTTTATGTCATAAACTTTGCATGCCTATGGAAAGGCTTTGTGGTAGGATTGTCCAATGGTCAAGCTGTTGCTTCAATTTGTGTTTTAATTTATATGACACATCGATGCTGGGTTCATCAGTTTTGTGCAAGGAAATGTTTAGACTACTGCGTAATTTGTAATTTCCGTTCTATAAGTTCCACTTTTCATGTCATGAATGTAACATGCCTATGATAAGGCTTTGCAGTTGTATATGGTCAATCTATTGAGAGAGGGGAGGAGTGAAAGAAGAGCAGTTAGAGAGGGAGGAGTGAGAGGGAGGAGAGAAGTGAGAAAGATGAGGAGTGAAAGAAGAGGAGTAAGAGAGGAGTGTGTAGAAGAGAGAATTGGGGTGAGAGAAGAGAGGACAGGAGTGGGAGAGAAGAGAGGAGTTACTAAAAGATAGGAGAGGAGTGAGATCATTTGTAAAATTTATTTGATGTTAGCCAAACATCCCAGGTAACAAAATCGGCACCCCCCTCCCCCTGCACAACCCTGATGGGGATACAGGTGTTTGGGCAATGAACAGGGTCCATGAAGTTTTAGAGCATAGGGGTACTAGGTGTTTGGGCATTGATATTGTCAGGCTGGAAATGAACGTGGGTCTTTTGGGCTGCAGGTGGATGACTTACCCATGAGCTATGGACGAGGTCAGTTTTGACATGTTTGCTTGTGAGCATGCAATTTAATGAATACAGATCAACATTGTTCCTGTGGCTGTCACTGCATTTCCCAGAATGCAGTCAAGAATGCAGGAATATAGTATGAATATAGCATAGGGATAGATTCCCAGAATCTCTTCACATTTCTTCCTTCCAAACCCATGTCCAGGCACCAGGGAAGGTTGATGTGTTGACTGTTTAACTTTGGAACTTAGTGATTTTAATCTCAATACTTAAAAGCTGTTTACATTGAAAAGCCAGCGTGTGAGTGTTTTGTTGTCTGATTTTTCCCACGTTGTGTATATTCATGACCTCCTTTTTAATCTCCTCCAGTGTATACTAGCATATGCTGTTGAAGACTACATATTAGTGAAAAAGCTTTTCCACACTGGGTACATTTATGAGGCTTCTCTCCAGCACGTATAAGCATGTGGTGGTTAACTAGTGAAGATGTTTTAAATGGTTTTTCACAATGAGAATATTTATGTGGCTTTTTGCAAGACGTCTCCTTTTCATTCACCCTAACTGAGTGTAATTGCCGTGTTGGGGTAGTTACTTTTAAAAAGTAGTGTTTGCTTGTTACTCATTACTTCTCAAAAAAGTAACTCGTTACTTTACTTAGTTACCCTCTATGGAAAGTAAACTTTTACGTTACTTTTATGTTGCTCGACTTTGGGCAGAACCCAATATCTGTTCCTAAATGTGTAGGCCTACAGAAAGTTCTACTATGGAGGACATAACAGGTATTTCTTTTGTGCTATTTATTATAAAAAAAAATGCCACAAACAGAGCACTTGACAAGAAAACATTGGGGTTATAGGCTTCAACACCACCACTAAAGCCCTATGAAACAATATCAAATAACATAGCCTCGATACATCTTGGGCATATAGGTGAACACAAAATATATGAGGGCTTATTTTATAGCCTTATGCTCTTTCATTAAACAGGCGCTCCTCCGAAATTTGGTGCAAAGCTAGTGCAAATCGTATCAATAGGCTGGCAGTTGAGTTAACGGCAGTGGACAAAATCAGGGCACAGTGTAGGCTACAACTAACACTCACATTCCTCCCCTTAGTTTCAACGAGTTCGAAGTAATGTCCATCCCTCAGAAGTTAGCGTTGGCTGCGTCTCGCATCATTGCTACCAGCCTCTGTCACGTACCATGTGGAGCTATGATTGCACTTCATGCTACCAGCCTCTGTCACGTAGGCTGCCATGTGGAGCTCGTGCTGCACACGCCAGCTTGCTGTAACTTCGTACTTTTTTTAATTGGACTGATTCCGACTATAACACAATCAGATAACACTTTCGACTGTCATCTGTTTAGCTCCGCACTCTGTCACGTACCATGTGGAGCTATGATTGCACTTCATGCTACCAGCCTCTGTCACGTACCATGTGGAGCTATGATTGCACTTCATGCTACCAGCCTCTGTCACGTACCATGTGGAGCTATGATTGCACTTCATGCTACCAGCCTCTGTCACGTACCATGTGGAGCTATGATTGCACTTCATGCTACCAGCCTCTGTCACGTACCATGTGGAGCTATGATTGCACTTCATGCTACCAGCCTCTGTCACGTACCATGTGGAGCTATGATTGCACTTCATGCTACCAGCCTCTGTCACGTACCATGTGGAGCTATGATTGCACTTCATGCTACCAGCCTCTGTCACGTACCATGTGGAGCTATGATTGCACTTCATGCTACCAGCCTCTGTCACGTACCATGTGGAGCTATGATTGCACTTCATGCTACATAAGCAAGAGCGCAGCTGAGAAAGCAGCGTCGCTGTCAAACCTGTCCCTAGGAAAAGTAACTTTGCGCCAATATGAAAAAGGAACTACGTTACGTTACCAAATTTTCAGTAGTAGCGCGTTACTGTATTTACGTATTTTCAGTAGTTACGTTACTGTAACTCGTTACTTTGTAACGCGTTACACACAACACTGGTGTTTGCTGGTGTTTCTCAAGTTCTCTCAGGGCTCTGAAATCCTTCCTGCAGGCTGATGGTCAAATCAACCAAAACACCAATATTGTTCGCACCTCCAAGTGGTTTTTGGCTTAAAATTGTGTGAAAGAATTAGCCTGGAGATTCCAGACCCAAATGTAATGGCCCAACTCGAGGAGCGGTACCAAGCATGCATTTGAAAATCTCACTGCACACAATTGGATAACACTAATATGACCAATGTTTTACTGACTGATTCCGGACTATAACACAATCAGATAACACTACGACTGTCATCTGTTTAGCTCGACTCTGGCCCGCCTATATCAGATACACCGATATGATTGGTTCCCTGCTATACAAAGGACAAAAGTAACGTGCATCATTACTCATTGCCAAAGTGACTCACTGAGCAAATTCAAATTGTGCTTCCACAAGAACTCTGGATTCCCAGGGTATGAAATTAGATTATCTTAGATTAGATCAGATTCAACTTTATTGTCATTGTGCAAAGTACAAGACAACAAAATGCATTTTGCATCTAACCAGAAGTGCAAAAAGCAGAAAAGTGCAATGTGATATACAAAGTATAGACAGGTGGTGCATAGACAGGACAAGACATATAGTGCAGTGTAGACAGTAGTATACAGTTGGTTTACAGAAGGTGGTTTAGAGTAATATAAATTAAATGGTCATGGTTATGGGATTTGGCAGACGCTTTTGTCCAAAGCGACATACACATACAAAACAATATAATACTTACATTTAACAGGGAACAATTTAAAATGTTGGTCAGACTACATTAAGAAAAAATGCAATTATAAAGAATGTCAATTCAATTAATTGCCTAATGAAAAAAACAATGAAAATGAAGGAAAATAGCAATAATAAACAATAAAGTCCATTCAATCAATAATATAATAACAATAGCATGGTGAGACTACATTAAGGAGAATATTAATAATAAACAACAATGTCAAATTAATCAACAGCCTAATGAAAATAAACAATACTATACAAACATATATTAAATATTACAATACTATACAAAATATTAAATGTAAATATTAGAGCTGTTGAAATTAACCATGTAGTTGATGCATCGCAATGCGGACATGGATGATGCTGCATCAATACAGTGGCCAACCATAATCGATTATAACGCAATGATGTTGCTCGTTAATTTTTCGGACGTGGCATAAACATTCAAATTAAAAAATAAAAAATTCTCAGAGTCTAGATCCAGGTAGCTCGCGGGACGCCTATAATGCGCCCGCTGCACACCTTTTAAAAATAGCCAACAAGTCGCCTGCAGATCACGCTCTAAAAACATCCTCCATTGTGAAGTTTTTAATAGATATTTAATTGTAGACCGTAACCATTTTAAGAATGTATGTAACCATACATCTACATTAACTTGATATTGGTGATGCCTTACAAATTATAGCTGGGTACAATTTTAGTCTTTGGCTCTGAATCCTTTTCCCATTCAATCTTTAAACAACGGAAGCGGAGTGCATACACGCTTCCTCGTCTGTTGTAACCAATAGAAACGTACTGTATCTTTTCGAAAGTTCTGTGGCCATTCCGTGTTTGTCACATACAGTTTGTGCATGATTGATGATTGTTTAAGGACTGAAAAAGAATTGCTTTAGCTCACGGGCCTTTTCTCCTCCGTGTAGCAATAGTGCTGAAAATCTTGTGGCATGCATGGAACTTGTTGCATTGTATCACATACAATGACAACAATGATTTATCTATCTATGCCATACAATAGGACTGTGCATTACCTGGCATAAAACAATACTTTTTTTGTCAGATCATGGAGAGATTTCAGATGTGCAATAACTATAATTATTACTATAATTAATAGCCCTCATTACCAAAAAGGTTGGAGACCCCTGATATAGCCCGTCTTTTCTAAAAAGTTTTCTCAGATAGCATAGCCGGGCCGGCCCTACCGTGGTGATAAGCGTCAGGGAGGATGGATGATACAAAGAGGCCATGAGGGACTGAAAAGGTAAAAAAGACGAAAAGTATTGGAGCAAAATGCTGCCAAATGTGCCAAGCTTCCAGATACAGCTTCCAGATACAGCTTCCAGATACAGACATAAGTGGTAAAGAGAGATAGCCATGATTATTAGCGGCGTAATTATTGGGCTAATACTGGACGTTGTAGCGTTGTCAACCTATTCGCAAGCAACATATTAAATTAATTAAAATATTAACCTTTTTGTATCATCCAATATGGCGATTCATTTACTTTGCAAATATGGATAACAAATCTCAAGCTTGATCTGTGTATGCAGTAGCCTAAGCCTAAAAATAAAAGTAGTCTCTGAGCAGCAGATGAGCCAGTCCCCAACTTTTGTCACAAGTAGAAAAGACAATAGAGTTAACCATATGAATTAAAGCTATTTAATGTAAGAAAGAACAGTATATGACGGCAGTAGGCTACATGATCAACCTATATGCCTTGTTTGCTCAGAAGTGGGTGTAGTAAAGGAGTAAATCACCAAACAACAACAGGATAGCTGACCCATGCAGAAAAAAACATGTAAACAATTGTTCAATATGCCTCTTAGTGGAATTGTGGGGTACTAAACTACAGAATAGTAAGAGCGGAACTGTTGTTTTATTTATCCAATTTCAACCACCACTAAAAAAAAGTGGGCCGGTCTTGGACCTGAAACTCCCGGGCTGAAAAGTGGCCCCACTCTGGCCCTGCCTCTAAACCTGCTGTTTCGGGTGAGGAGAGACCTGTAACGCCTCCCGGAAGGGAGTAGTAGTTTGCAGATTTGATCTGGTGATTAATTCTTCTCTCGTACCCATACTTGGTGACTGTACGTTTGTCATGATTTTCAAGAATAAGAATTACGAGTTTTAATGCTGCATGGCCAGTGTTCATCTGGCCTAGCAACAGTAACATACGGGTCTTGACAAGGGGTTGATGGTCGTGAGATTTGCAATTTTCCCCCATTGTCCAAGTCAACTACTACCACAAATTAAATCAAAATGTGGGAAATGGCGCAAAACTGCTACGGTGTTTGTGCACGCGGATCGGATTTGTTCCACAAATTCATATCAAAACTAATTTAGACTAGTGTGGACTTATGAATATGAGATTCGGACAGGTCGCACATCATGATGCCTTGCTGCCATCGAACACTATCTTAGAAGCCGAGATTTGTATCATTTAAGACACAGCCAGAGTGTGTCTTCTGATGTTTCTCAAGTTCTGTCAGGGTCCTGAAACTCGTTGAACAACCTTTTCAGACAAGGGACATTTAGGAGGTTTACTTCCAGTGTGTAACAGCGTACTGGTTTTAGGAGTTGCATCTTCTACTGTCCTTATTGCTTGTTGTGTTTTTTTATATTGTATACTTTTAATTACTTTTTCTGCTGTTATTTAATGTTGTGTGTGATGTCTGTATGCTACTGAGACCTTGAATTTCTGGTTTTAGGAGTTGCTTGTGACAACTTGACTCACTGAGAACATTCATGAGACTTCTCTTCAGAGTGTCTTCGCATGTGCTTATTAAGATTGAAACTTAGTGTAAAAGCCTTTCCGCACTGGGCACATTTATGAGGCTTCTCTCCAGTGTGCATGAGCATGTGGTTTTTAAGAGTTGAGAGGTGTGTAAAAGTTGTTCCACACTGGGCACATTCATGAGGCTTCTCTCCAGTGTGTATTCGTGAATGGCTTTTAAGACCTGAACTTTGTGAAAAAGCTTTTCCACATTGGACGCATTTATGAGGCTTCTCTCCAGTATGTATGAGCATGTGGGTTTTAAGAGTTGAAAGGTGTCTAAAAGCTTTTCCACACGGGACACATTTATAATGTTTCTCTCCCGTGTGTATTAGTATATGGGTTTTAAGAGCTGAACTTTCTGAAAAAGCTTTTCCACACTGGACACATTTATGACGCTTCTCTCCCATATGTAAGTGTATGTGGCTTTTAAGAGTTGATTTTCGTGGAAAAGCTTTTCCACACTCGGCACATTTATGAGACTTCTCTCCCGTGTGCATGAGCATGTGGTTTTTAAGAGTTGTGTGTTGTGTAAAGGTTTTTCCACATTGGACACATTGATGAGGTTTCCCTCCAGTGTGAATTAGCATATGGCGTTTAAGACATGAACTATGTGAAAAAGCTTTTTCACACTGGTCACATTTATAAGGCTTCTCACCAGTATGTATTAGCATGTGGCTTTTAAGATTTGAACTTCGTGCAAAAGCTTTTCCACACTGGGCACATTTATGAGGCTTGTCTCCAGTGTGCATGAACATGTGTTTTTTAAGAGTTGAGTTGTGGGTAAAAGCTTTTCCACACTGGACACATTCATGATGTTTCTCTCCAGTGTGTATTAGTAAATGGCTTTTGAGAGTTGAACTTTGGGTAAAAGCTTTTCCACACTGGATACATTTATGAGGCTTCACTTTAGTATGTATGAGCATGTGGGCTTTAAGATATGAAAGGTGGGTAAAAGCTTTTCCACATTGGTCACATCCATGATGTCTCTCTCCAGTGTGTCTTAGTAAATGGATTTTAAGAGTTGAAATTTGTGAAAAGGCTTTTCCACAATAAATACATTTATGTCGCCTGTTGTGAATAGAATGCGTCTTCTGGTGTTTCTTGAGTTTAGTGAGGGTCGTGAAACTCTTCCTGCAGACTGTGCAGTGGTGTGGCCTTCCTTTGAGTTGCAGGTTGAGTTCATCATTCTGTCCATGGATCTTCTGTTGCGTTATATGTGGATGTTCAGATACACCTGGAAGCGATACCATAGAGACTTAGAATCACATATAGATGTTCCACATTCAGCAATTAAAGCATAATTAAATAAGTTGCATGATCAAACGTGACCGCTGATTTGATGATACTGGACCAGGAAGCCATGGAATTTTCTTCCTACAGATACAGGTCTTAAGTTAACTTTAAGTCACATCTGACTATCATTAACCATTGTTCGAATTGCGTGAATGGCTGTTGCTGCATAGCCTGGGTGTTCCCATGCTGCCTTGCGCACGATTTGATTCACGCTGCTAAGGCAGCCTGGAGACCATGGAGCAAATTTTCGCCTGAGATAGGGAACCAATCACAGAACAGGTGGGAAAGCAAGACGATGATGAGCTATGCACAGACGCATTTGATAGACATCCGTGGCACCCAATAAATGGATCTGGGTATTTTTTTCAAATACGAGAAAATGAACGTTTGGTTCCCAGACCACGTCTCTTTGAGAAGTGGTGGCGCTAGCCAGGCTAGTTGCTGCAAGCAAACATCATCAATGAGCTCACCCAGCTAGCTAACGTTACATATACCTTACGAAACTGAGTTATGCTAACTAACACCATCTTCAGCCTGGCATTTTGACAGTAAACTCAAAAAACATACAGTATATTATATATTATATGATTATTCTAAAGTTTCACTTGTAAGTAGCCTTCAGTTTCAGTTGGAAATTGTTATCTAACACTGTTTATCTTATTTTCTTCTATTTCTGCTTTCTATAGGTGCTGCTTCACTCTGCTACTGGTGGTGGATAAGGCTGACTGCAACCGTTGGTCTAACGTTATGGATGCAGCACACGAGAATTTCTAAACGGATAAAAAGTAAATAAATGTACTTGCTTTTCAACTGATAACAAGTTGTCAATGGTTATTTATGCAAGTTTGTGTAGCCTCACCATACCTAGGCCTAGACAAATTTATCCTGGCTGTAGATAAAGCAGGATATGAATTTCCCAAAATTACTGTATATAATATTACAGCACTGGTATTACTACTGTACTATGATCCAGGGGCCCTATTGATACTACTACTACTACTACAGAAGTATGGTGCTATTATGTGCTAGCCTAGAAATCTAGACACACCCAGCGGCAGCAAATTTAATTTGTTGCACAGGCTAGTCTAGCAACTCTCCGTTGGCTTGCGAGATGGAAAAATTAAGCTTCAATAAGGCCAATCACATCGTGTATAGAGTCGGTAGGCGGGCTTAACATAATGATTGATGACAGAGTTGAAACAGTTCGTCGTGAATTCCCTGCTACTTGAAAACAAAGAAGATGGATGTTGCTGTTGGCGAACAGCGTGACACGAGTTAAGCTTTTTTTAAGTTGGCAAAAGTTTGAACTAGCAAACTAGCTCCGCTGGTGTGAAAACGCATGGGACTCATGAGTTGTAGCGCTATCCTATTGGGTGCAGAGGGAATTTGAAAGACAACCGATTATCCCGCCCCTCGGACTGAGCACTGCTGACGGTGAGTCCCCAGACCCTACATTTTAATGTGGGTCTGGCTCGTCAGGCTAATTATGAGCATGACATGTGGTTAAATCTTTTTCCTTTTAGAAACGTTTGGCAGCCTGCCCAAAGCACTTCCACTGGTAGCCTCTTGGCTGGACGCGCTGAGGACGTTGATGTTACCATAGAGACTTGGAATTATACAGATGTTCAGAAGACAGTAGTAGATATCTTTTAGGACTGCTACATAACCCAGTTGTTCAAAAGTGATCTAATCTGATTTTTGCCCATCTGATTAGATCAAAGTTTGAAAATAGGTTGTCTAAAGTGAACAAAAAAATATCCTGAAACTGGACAACATCACATCGGGAGACAATTTTCAAAATGTGATCAAGTACTATAGCTTTTTTGACATATTTTTTGGATATTTTGGTTCATTTAACTGTCTAGAGAAATAAAGAAGACGACACATAATTGTTAATATTCATTATTTGTTATGGATTAGATAAAGTGCCTGGCTGGTTTAAACAAACTGACCATGGAAGAGGATGTTTCTAATGTATTACTGTTTTCAGTCTTTTTAGATAAAACAAATAAAACAACCCCATGCCATCTATTCTAACTGTTGTTTATTACATAGCTAATGGACTAAATTGTGGTATGTAGCAGAGGTGTGTACTTGAGTCACATGACTTGGACGAGTCAGACTCAAGTCACAATTTTGATGACTTCAGACTCAACTTGACAAAATTAGAAATGACTTGCGACTCGACTTGGACTTCCATGCTATTGATTCGAGACTTGACTCGGACTTTGCCACTTTTACGTGTAATCACTTGCAGCATGGTTAAAATTATTTGTATCGTTCATACCAACGTCAGCAGCCTCAAGTTCATCATTAACGTTACACCTGGCACTCATCGTTATTTTGCATGTCTAGTATCTAGTATGAGAAAGGAAAAGGGATGATCACTCACTGATCATCCTCCCAATGTCGTTTGACTGATTGGAACCTGTGATATTATGATGGATCCTCTGATTCTGTATGGTTCGATCGCCTAAACAATTTAATTTGCTCCACGGTGCTAGTCGAAACTATCATGGAATCATCATATTTACACCCATATCAGCGTTCTGTTTTGCAAAATCAATAGCAACGAATGTGAAATATTTATCCTGTATACTCTGAGTAGTCTATGGCCTTGACGACATTAAAATGCTTGTTGCAATAGGTATTTTATTTGTTATTGTAGGCAAACTCCTGCGGGCATGTTTACCCATTCAGTAAAGGGTCATTCTGTCTCTTTTCACCTAAATTCTGAAAATCTTCCCACCTGACCATCTCAGAATTTCCTGGAAAAATTCTAGTAAAAAGATACACTTCTTAATAAGAAAAATCCAAAATATTAAAGGGATATTCCATCATTTGGGGAATCACACTCATTTTCCACCTCCCCTTGAGTTAAACAATTGATTTTTACCTTTCTCCAGTTCATCCAGCTGTTCTCTGAGTCTGGCGATACCACTTTTAGCTCCAGCCCAGCATAGATCATTGAATCGGATTAGACCATTAGCATCTCGCCTGCTAGCATCACATTTAAAAGTGACTAAGATTTCCGGTAATTTTCCTATTTAAAACTTGTCTCCTCTCAAGTTAGAAAGTGTAATAAGACCAACGGAAAATGAAACATAGCGATTTTCTAGGCTGATTTGACTTGGAACTATACTCTCATTCAGGTGTAATAATCCAGTAACTAACCAATGGAATGCGAGTATCAATTGTTTAAGTCAAGGAGAGGTGGAAAATGAGTGTAAAACCCCAAATGGTGAAATATCCCTTTAAGTTAATAGTTTTCTCAACTAAGAAAACTTACAAAATATTTGTATGAGGGGCATTTTTTTGGCATCATACTCTGAAAAGCCATTTTTAAACAGCAATATCTGGAAAACTATCTCACCTGTCGCCTTCAAATTTTCTACAGTCAATATCTGTTACTAATAACATCCAGACATGGAATGTCATGAGTGTAGCTCAAGTATAACCTAGAACGGTAGGTACTTAAACTTCTTCCAAAATTTGACTTGGCGAAATAAAATAGCACATTTGAGTTGTTGAGCCCCCAGTTTTGCAGATTGAAGACTTAGATTTTACAGTAAGCATCTCTGGTACTAGTCTAGAGCATGGGTTCCCAAACTCCATCAATGTGGGCCTCCCCTCTGAAAACAGTGACACCTCCGACAATCATTTTCAAATAATGATATTCACTTCAGTTAATCCACTTAAATCGGTGCTACACTATGCTGTGCAATGCAGTGAGTTTTCATCATATTTTCGACGTTTGGCTTTGTTGCCCATATCAGGCTCGGGCCGTGCAGCGATAAAATGTGACAAATATGTCCATTTTAAGTTAGCTATCGGAACGTCACATATATTACTGTCACTTATGTCCAACTTCTTACGTGTATGTCACTTAAAGGAGAATTCCGGTGTGATATTGACCTAAAGTGTATTGAAACATGATACCGAGTGTGAACGTATGTCTCATAGCCCATCTCGGCTTGTCCCCTGCACTCCAAAATCTGGCTAGTTAGCCGATGCTACCAACAGCTTTTTCAATAGTGGTGCTTCGGCATCGGGCTAACCATGCAAATAAATCACTGTTTTACACCCATTTACGAGGGCTCAATGTATCTCCACACTTCATTGGTAGACTTCGAGGGCCCTGACATTTTAAAGCGAGACATTGAGAACTTTGAAAAGCACTGGTAGTTTACTTACAAGACGATTTATACAGACAGTATCTTCACAAAGTTTAGCGTTTGCAGCCATCTTGAATTTAGTCCGCGATAAGTCGAGGCAACGCAGTAAGAATGAACAGGTATTATAAGGGATCAGATTCCAAAAATAATTCAGTGGAAATGCATGGATTCCAGTTGCTGCTACTGGAAGAAACTGGAATCCATGCATTTCCACTGAATTTTTTTTTTTTTTTTTTTTCGCACCCTTACGTACATGGGAGAATTCCCTGCTATGTGAAAGGACTTACTTTCCAGCAGATCATGTTGTTCCTCTTCTTCTATCTTCACTTCAATCTCCGCTGTTGTCTGTTGTGTTTCATTGTAAGTAACGTTGGACTCTGTGTCGTCTGTTTCAGCGCTACAGCGAGGATGTGCAAAAAGCTTTTCTTCTTCATCTGTGCATGAAATCACATGACCACATTCCTCGTTCTTTATCTCTTCTTCTTTCACGATCACTCTCAGATCAACCTGCTGCGTTTCAGCAAAGCCAGAACTAAATGGAGGTCCGAGATCCATGTTGCTAGCAGAACAAAGATGATCCCGTACAAAGTGTAAAATTGCCTGTAGTCCAGGAAATAAAATAAAATAAAGACAAGTAGAAAGGTCCAAGTCAGTTTAAATAAAGACAAGTCAGTTTTTCTTTTAAACTACAATAATGGAAAACATTCCCTGCTGAGAAAGAAAATAAAGAAAAAAGGGAAGGTCAAAGTCGGCTTTCTTTTCTTTAATTAATAGGAAACAACTTTGTATGTAACAAAGTACAAATACTTTGTTACTGTACTTAAGTACATTTTCCACATATACTTTACTTAAGTAGAATCAATAGTGCCTACTTTTGACTTTTACTCTGTTACATTTTGCAACTATCTACACTTTCTACACCACTACATTTCTACAATACATTCCAGTACACTTTTTGATCAGTTTTTTTTCCACCAAAATGCCTACCTGACTGGCACACGTTTGTCTCACTTCATGTAACTTCATGAAATGTGATTTCAAATAGGCTACAATGTAGGGCAAATTGCTAACGTTAATGAATCAATAAGGATTTAGCATCTATAGGAAAATTGTTTTTCGCCTTGTTATCGGTTTTCTATACAAACCAAGACGGCGGATTCACACAAGCACCCACTCCATAAAAATCAGAATCAGCTTTATTGGCCAGGTTTGCATAACCTGACCCTAGCCAGAGGAATTCCGTTCCGCTCAGCTCCGCCTAGCTTCACTCACATCCATCTGGGACCTCTTCCATTGAGAGTGATTTCTGCAACCGGTTTTATGGTACAGCCAATCAGGACGCAGGGGGGGAGTTTCATAGATGTGACATAGCGTAGAAGCGACTGTGAGACTGTTATCAGCGTCACGGGTTGGCTTCGATGTGAGTGGTTGAAGTAGCACGTCAATAGATGATGGACAAGTGGCTTATTCAATCATATGCAAGCATTTTTTGATTAGGCCCAGCCTTCTGAAGCAACACTTCAATGGATCGGTTCCAGATGGATGAGTGGAGCTAGGCGGAGCAAAATTCATCTGGCTAGGGTCAGGTTAAGGTTTGCATACACAAACAAGGAATTTGACTCTGGTTAATCTTTGCTCGCAAGTACAACATTCACATAACATATAAGGATACAAAAAAAACCCATAAAGGAGTAAAATAATAAAAACAGAACAATAAGAATAGAATGAAGGCAGTAGGATCTATGTATGAGAATAAATACAGTATGTACATTTGCAAATAAATAAATAGATAGACACTATGGGTGGGATATGGTAGTGCAGTTGCCGGGGGGGTGCTGTCAAGGGTGCCATGGTCGTGGACCCCTCAACAGACACACGCAAGATGCAATATACAGTTGAAAGGGTGGGGATAGTGCAATATCAGTATAGACTGAGGTTTAAGATTAAGAAATAATATAGTGCAAGGCAGTTCAGTGCAATGATAATGTATTAATAATACTATTGTAATGTAAGGTTAAAGTACCCTATAAGGGTATCTAAATTATCTCTGTAGCCTACCAAAAATTACATTGTACAGTGACTCAAATACCTGTAAACGGTATTACTATTATTTATTACTATAGCCTAGCCTACAATGTCGATTTCATTTGTCTGGTGTAAATTTACACACTTCTATGCCCCCCTTCTTGATGCAGTAGGGAGCGTTATTTCTCGAATCAGCTGAACACATCTGCAAAAAGAAGGGGGCGGTTACGTTAACTCAGAGACAAAGTAAACAATCCAGCCAGTTAATGAAAGCCAGTTACCGTATAACACCGGTGGACTGACGTTGTCCACACATCTGCTATCTGAGGGGTAGGCTATACTACGAAGCGAGGTTATTGGCTCACCCATGCAACTTTATAGAGAAAATGCTGACCTATAAAGAAAGTTTTTGCATATTGCTCCTGAAGAGGAGTTGTGTTGAGATCAGCACTCCCGTGGTTACCTGGGACCTTTGGCTAACTACCTCTCGTACCTAACTACCTAAATCTGTCTACTAAAACACACATACCAGAGCCCTCTCGTCTAAGTCTGTCTATTAAAGCACACATACCAGAGCCTAGACATTCTCTTTTAATACCTTCAGTGCCGCTGCTGGCAATGTCGCTAGCCTACCCAAAGCTGAATTGCTTTGGAGTGCTGCGTGGTGAGAGCGGCGGCCCAAGCTACCCTTCTCCGACAAGTTCGCTGCTCCGTCAACTTAGATCGGCTGATTTGGTGTTTGTATCTGATTTAAACAGTGTTTATCCCTGCAATATATGTCTTATACCAACATCTAGGCTACGATTGTTGTCCCGAGCTGGATTGCATACAATTTTCCTGTCTGTGCCTGCGGCTTTGACTGCGTGGACTCAGCGACAACAATCACAATTCCGGCCGCCATTCGATAATCCTTCAAAATAAAACTCGGAATCAAAGTAAAACTCGGAACTAATAACTCATTAGTTTTTCAATTCATAATGAGGGAAAATAACCATTTGTGTTAACAGCTGTAAAAAGTAAATGTTGACAAAAATAACATAAGACAAATGGGAAAAGTAGCCAACCGTAAAAAACATTATTTTATTTCTGCCTTAATTCAAATTGTGTGGCTGTACAGGAGACATGGGGATCAGTTGAGATCTCATGTCACAGCCGACGAACTGGATCTGAATATTGACTGTGCAACCACTGACAAATCAGCCCAACCCTGTGTGATCCAGGACAACATGTCAGCGGATGCTGATCCTGTGCACATGGACAGTGATGAGCAGTGTTCGAATTATACCGTGGGCTTCGGGGGTACAGCTATTTCGACTGGTGATGTCACTCTCCATTTTATATAGGCTTACACATGATTTCACACTTGTGGTTCACAGTCAAATTACCTTCGAAATATAGGTCATATGACCGTGGCTGGCTGGTCGACAAGTTAAAAGAAACTACATACTAGCAAGCACAATATACCTTGCACGTTATGGGAAGGGTTGAATTTGGGTAAACACTGTTTCAAGGTGCGCCCCGTGCGTAAAATTGCGCGCCACGGTCAAAAAATATTTTTTGGTATAGCAGTGCAATGCAAACATATGCATAGACCAATAGCACGGAAATGGCAAACATACTACTTAAATTTAAGACCCAGAATTGTTTACAGATGGGCCACAGAAAGTCTCCCGTTTAATAGCCAAGTTCCTAGCCTAATACAAGGCTTGCCTTTGGTTCATTTGATTCTTTTTTCTTGGATGGCCTACCAAACGTCAAGCAAATAAAAAAATCACTTGTTCACGGTTGGAAAACAAATATATTCACGTTATTTAGCCTAGACATTTAATATAATGTAGCCTATGGATTGTGCGCCTGGTGTTCTATCACAAAACGTTTGTGCAGCAATACGCTTTTAAGAAAGACTGATCTCTAATAATGGCAACAAAGAAAGACATTTCAGGTCCAATTGATTATTATATGTTCACCTAGCGTTTCAAACAAACTGCAGGTAACGTTGCAATTATGGGTGTATGGGCATTTGCTTAAAAAAGGTTGAGAACCATCTTCATGTGAAATTCCCTGAATATTAGTGCAGATTCCCTCTTGTTAAAACATTAAGAGTGAAATTGCACAAAA
Source organism: Alosa alosa (assembly GCF_017589495.1). Classification (NCBI taxonomy): domain Eukaryota; kingdom Metazoa; phylum Chordata; class Actinopteri; order Clupeiformes; family Clupeidae; genus Alosa; species Alosa alosa. The sequence continues at coordinate 6,626,967 of NC_063195.1, read as the reverse complement.
TGATAAATCGCCTCATGAAACCTCTCCCCGTGTCAGTATATCTATGGAACTCCTCCTATGGTGTGTGATTGTAGGCCTGATTTTTAAGCTATAAGCAGCAGCGATGGTCGTGGCCGCAGAGTGGAAGGGAGACCTCCGGTTAAACCATAGCGATCTTGCTACTCAATGTTTTTCTAAGGTTGGCTATCACTATGTTACAAAGGCAGAATATTAGACAAATGTATGGCCAGTTGGCCACCGCTTGTCATATCAGGCTTTTGCAGCCTACACTATGCATTTGTTTTAATTCGTCAGTATTATATCATAGCAAAGAACACACAGTCTGAACGTACCAGAGAAATGGTACAGCCCAATGGGGGTGAGGGTTTGAAAATCATATTTCATTAGATTATATCCTGAGTTGTTTGTATGTGATGGTAATACATTTAATTACATGCAGCATCTCAAAGTCTACGTCGCTCAGCCAGAGAGAAGAAACCGCCTGAGCGCTATGACCCTTAAAATGCAGTTCACTTATTTTTGCAAAATAGGTTATCTCACCCATGTAACTTTAGGGAGAAAGTGCTGACCTGACCTATAAAGAAAGTTTGAATGCATGTATTGCTCCTAGATCCATGAAATAACTGGCCTTTAAAAATAAAAAAATATGCCTGCCTCTATGGGAATTTAACATAGGGGTGCCAATATGGCCCCTGTATTTTAAGGAAGAACATTTATTTATTAATGATACATTATTCATTTACAAAGAAAATTGGTGTCCTTAAAGGTTGGATATTTCCTCATTTGTTACTTAAAGCATTAAGATCCATTTCCAAAAGATGATTCTATATTCCTCTTTTTAGTCAACGTTAGCAGAGGTGCCAATAATTCTGGAGGGTATTGTATGTAAAAGCTTTTCCACACAGGGCACATTAATGAGGCTTATCTCCAGTGTGTTTTAGTGTATGGCTTTTAAGAGCTGATCTTCGTGAAAAACCTATTCCACACTGAGTTAATTTATGAGTTTTCTCTCCAGTGTGTATTAGCATGTGGCTTTTAAGATCTGAACTTTGTGAAAAACCTATTCCACACTGGGTTCATTTATGACACTTCTCTCCAGTATGTATGAACATGTGGCGTTTAAGAATTGAGAGTCGTGTAAAGGCTTTTCCACACTGGGAACATATGTGAGGTTTTTCTCCAGTGTGGATTAGTAAATGGCTTTTAAGAGCTGATCTTCTTGAAAAACTTATTCCACACTGGGTACATTTATGAGGCTTCTCTCCAGTGTGTATAAGCATGTGGTGCTTAAGATTTGAGAGTTGTGTAAAGGCTTTTTCACACTGGGAACATACGTGAGGTTTCTCTCCAGTGTGTATTAGCATGTGGCTTTTAAGATTTGAACTTTGTGAAAAAGCTTTTCCACACTGGATACATTTATGATGCTTCTCTCCAGTATGTATCAGCATGTGACGTTTAAGAATTGAGAGTTGTGTAAAGGCTTTTTCACACTGGGAACATACGTGAGGTTTTTCTCCAGTGTGGATTAGTAAATGGCTTTTAAGATGTGAAATGTGTAAAAAAGCTTTTCCACACTGGGCACATTCATGAGGCTTCTCTCCAGTGTGTTTTAGTGTATGGCTTTTAAGAGCTGAACTTTGTGAAAAAGCTTTTCCACACTGGATACATTTATGACGCTTCTCTGCAGTATGTATCATCAGCATGTGACGTTTAATAATTGAGAGTTGTGTAAAGGCTTTTCCACACTGTGAACATACGTGAGGCTTCTCTCCAGTGTGGATACGCATGTGGTGCTTAAGATTTGAGAGTTGTGTAAAAGCTTTTCCACACTGGGCACATTCATGAGGTTTCTCTCCAGTGTGTATTAGCATGTGGCTTTTAAGATCTGAACTTTGTGAAAAAGCTTTTCCACACTGGGCACATTTATGGCGCTTCTCTCCAGTATGTATCAGCATGTGACGTGTAAGATTTGAGAGCTGTGTAAAAGATTTTCCACACTGGGCACATTCATGAGGCTTCTCTCCAGTGTGGATTAGTGTATGGTTTTTAAGATCTGAACTTTGTGTAAAAGCTTTTCCACACTGGACACATTTATGACTCTTCTCTGTATGTATGAGCATGTGGGTTTTCAGTTTTGAAACTTGTGAAAAAGCTTTTCCACACTGGACCCATTTATGTCGCCTTTTGCCAGTTCTTTGCCTTTGATAAACACCAAGAGAATGTATTTGCTGGTGTTTCTTGAGCTCAGGAAGTGTTGTGAAGCTCTTCCTGCAGACAGTGCAGTGGTGCAGTCTTCCTTTGAGTTGCAGGTTGAGTTCATCATTCTGTCCATGGATCCTCTGTTGTGTTACATATAAGTGGTCTGATGCACCTGGAAGAGTTACCATAGAGACTTAGAATGATACAGATGTTCTAGAAGAGATACTTGACAGATGTACAATAGTGTCCCAATTACACTGCCAGGTAAGCTAGGTGTACAATTATCCCAAGTGCACTGCACAAACTGATATCTACTTACTTTGAGCTTTCTCATACAATTATTTGACATATAATAAGTCAAAATCTTCTTAAAGTAAAGGGACACCAGGCAACGTTTTTGTGTTAATTACTCATCTTCGTAAGTCGGTATATGGTTAAATGACTCATTACAGAGCGAATGAAGACTCTCGTCCGCCCCTACTGCCTGTAGGAAGAATATCCCGCTTGCAACTTCAGTGTATCGTACCCGCCGACCAAAGCAGGATCAGTTTACATCCTGCATCCACAGCACAGAGGCAGGCTAACGAAACGCTAGCGATTGTTGCAAACGTGTGTATAATGGCAGAGCCGGCTAAAAAACCAGGGAAAACCCTTGACGGAAGATGCAAAGAAAAGGAAAAGAGCTTCAGACCGAACAAGGGGGAGTTTCGTGGAGAAAAAGCATCAGGCTTGCCTGGTGTCCCTTTAAGACAAACTATTTAAGATACATTTACTTACCCTATGGACAGATATTGTTACTTGTTTTATGTCTTAATTTAAGTCAAGTCAACTTTATTTCTATAGAACATTTAATACACAGAGGTCATTCAATATGCTTTACATAAACAAAAGCAAACAGTAATAGCTGATAAAACCGTAGAAGGGCAATAGTCAAAGAATAGTTTAAAAAGTAAAGAATAATAATAAAATAATAATTAAAGGATAATTCTGGTGTGATATTGACCTAAAGTGTATTGAAACATGATACCCGAGTGTGAGCATTATGTCTCATAGCCCATCTTGGCTTGTCCCCTGCCCTCCAAAATCTGGCTAGTTAGCGATGCTACCAACAGCTTTTTCAATGGTGGTGCCCGGCATCCGGGCTAACCATGCAAATAAATCACTGTTTTACACCATTTACGAGGGCTCAATGTATCTCCACACTTCATTGGTAGACTTCGAGGGGCCCTGACATTTAAAAAGCGAGACATCGAGAACTTTGAAAAAGCACTGGTAGTTTACTTACAAGGCGATTTATACAGACAGTATCTTCCGCGAAGTTTAGCGTTTGCAGCCATCTTGAATTTAGTCACAATAATTCGAGCAACAGTAAGAATGAAAAGGTATGATAAGGGATCAGATTCCAAAAAAATAATTCAGTGGAAATGCATGGATTCCAGTTTCTTCCAGTAGCAGCAACTGGAATCCATGCATTTCCACTGAATTATTTCATAACAGCTAAACGCTGCTTCACTAATCACCATGTTTAGTTCTAACAGTATAGGTTTTACCAACAGGGTCATTCCACGTCAGTTCAACCAGGGCCCACGCACTTAGGTCTCACAAAAATCTGAAAAAATTACCAGGTGTACCTATGTTACCCAGGAGACACACTGTAAAATTACTCTTATGTAAGATCAATACTTTCCAAGATACAGCCAGTTTTACAGGGGGAGGGGGGTGCCGATTTTGTTCAGTCTCTTTTTTTTGTCAAAGTTCACAAGCCCATAGAGCAGGGCTATTCAATTAGTTTGTAATGGGGGCCAGTTCATGAAAAGCATCACAACTGAGGGGCCGGAGAAATGCGGCTTGAAATATGAGTAATCACATTAACAGCTGTAGATACAATGAAGTACAACAGCAGCAATATTGGTGTTCAAATGTTGTATTTTGTACATGCATAACAACATCTTTAACTGGTTGTTGGTGGCTAATATGGAATGAAATCTGTGATAACAGATAACACAAATGGAATCTGTGCTTTGCACAGTAACTGCTAAGTCCAAGATTTCCAGTGAGTACAAACAGGATTCAAACACTGTTCAGGTGAATTAAATGTGTAATCAGTTGCATATGTAGCTCTTCTGACTTATAGGCCTACTTGTTACATTTGACGTTCTCACCATTTAAATGAGATGACGTGTTCCAGTGTTTCCTCTAGATTTATTTTAGCAGTGGGGGCAGGCCAGTCATAATAGCCTAATAATAACACGGGGGTCCGGGGGTGTCTCCCCCGCGATTTTTTTAATTTTCTGGTTGCTAATCACGCTTTAACATGTTTTGCGAGGGACAGGCCCATCTTTTTTCTGACGCGCCTCACGTTACTCCATGCATTAAACCAAATGTCACTGCTTGAATAAATGAAACACATAGCCTACTGAACATGGGCATCGTCATAGTTCACGATGACAATGAAAACGTTTAGCCTACTTGGTTTCTGACAGAAATTACGTTTTGTGCCAACATATTGTAAAAACACAACCACTGCCTTTATTTGGCCGTTTGAACGGAGGTGCAAATCATCTCCTTTACTTTCTTTGGTTATTATAAAGTCTTCAATTCACTTTAACGTTTTACCTTCGCCACATTTACAAATATGCAATTTACCTTCGTTAGGCTATCAGTGATACTTTTTGCTTTGAATCGCAATTGAGTGCATATTTAATGTAACATGCCACATGATTTCCAAGAGGCCTTCAGACAGGCTCATTTCTGACTTCACTAGACTATTATTGCATTTATTTATGTTGTAAGACGTGAAGAAATGAAGGACATCGGCAATAGCCAGGCTACTATATAGAAATACTTTGAAATTCCCTTTGAGTCGGATCTGCTCCACCTTTCCACCAAGTTTTGCAGAAATTGTGCCCGTGTTTTTTTGCGATATTGTTGACAGAAACTATTTGTGTGGTGCAACCTGGTAAATATTAGTAGTTAATAAACTCCAACGTGCCAATTTAGGTTGAAACTAAACTATGGCACTTACGTTCAGCTTATAAATGTACAAATGTAATGAATTGTAATGTAGTCTAACTTGTTCAATGGGCTGAGGTGCAGTGGCTGCAGGACTAAAGCGAGCGAGAGATGCAAGAATGGAGAACAGCTCATGCGCTTGCTAGAGATTACATTTTTTTTAAAGGGCCAGTACAAATGACCTCCAATGTAATTTGGCCGCCAATTGAAGAGCCCTGCCATAGAGCAAGAACTAAACCATGTAGGAGGCTCAAATTGTGCATGCTGGTGCATGAATAGGAATAGTATGTAGCAAAATCGTCTCGTTTGGCCTAGATGATCCTGCATGGTCATAGCTGTCCCTCAAAGTTGATACAAATGTTATTGGAGTTTTTGGCTAGGCTCCGTTTAGGCCTTCAGAAGACATACTTGTACTCAACATAGGCTTCTTAATTTATTGTCCTTATTGTAGGACAATAATTGTAGGATAAGTAGAATCATTTTGGTTCTCATTTTCAGAGCACCCAAACACCTTGTGGGAATATCCAAAGATTGATACAAAGATTCTTTATGCTCCATGATCCCTTCTTGTTAAAAAACACCAATTTGACTTCTTTATCTTTATGCAAATCTTTCTTTTTTATTTTCCACTCTGAACATGGGCAAAATGCACCATTGAGATCAATATGTTTTGTATAGTTACCACAGGTTACTCTATACAACCGCGGGTGGCACTGTGGTAACTCTGTATAAAACATATTGATTTTTAATAGTAATGTACAAGTTGGTTTACCATCAGAAATTTGAAATTGTTATACGTTTTGTCTTTACACTTTGATCAATGATGAGGCTTCTCTCCAGTGTGTGTTTGCATGTGGCGTGTTAAGTCTGACATTTGTATAAAAGCTTTTCCACACTGGGCACATTTATGAGGCTTCTCTCCAGTGTGTGTGAGCATGTGACGTCTTAGGCCTGAAAGTCTTAGAAAAGCTTTTTTACACTGGACACATTTATGAGGCTTCTCACCAGTGTGTATTAGATAATGGGAATTAAGAGCTGATATTTGTGTAAAGGATTTTCCACAATTGATACATATATGTGGCTTCTCTCCAGTGTGTATTAGTATGTGGCTTTTAAGAGCTGAACTTTGTGAAAAAGCTTTTCCACACTGGACACATTTATGAGGCTTCTCTCCAGTGTGAGTCCGTATGTGTGTTTTAAGACTTGAGAGGAGTGTATATGCTTTTCCACACTGGGCACATTCAAAAGGCCTCTCTCCAGTGTGCATTAGTAAATGGCTTTTGAGAGCTGAACTTTGTGTGTACGCATTTCCACACTGGACACATTTATGAGGCCTCTCTCCAGTGTGTATGAACATGTGGGTTTTAAGAGTTGAGAGGTTGGTAAAAGATTTTCCACACTGGGCACATTTATGAGGCCTCTCTCCAGTGTGTATTAGTATATGGTTTTTAAGATCTGAAATTAGTGAAAAGGCTTTTCCACATCGGACGCATTTATGAGGCTTCTCTCCAGTATGTATGAGCATGTGGTTTTTAAGAGTTGAGAGGTGTGTAAAAGCTTTTTCACACTGGATGCATTTATGAGGCCTCTCCCCAGTGTGAGATAAAATATGTGATTTAAGATGTGAAACTACTGAGAACCGTTTTCCACACTGGGCACATTTATGAGGCTTCTCTCCCGTGTGTATTAGTATATGGGCTTTAAGATGTGAAGTTTTTGAAAAAGCTTTTCCACAGTAGATACATTTATGTCGCCTTTTGCCAATACTCTGCCATTGATTAACACCAGGAGGGTGGGTTTGCTGGTGTTTCTCAAGTTTAGTGAGGGTCGTGAAACTCTTCCTGCAGACTGTGCAGTGGTGCAGCCCTTCTTGCAGCTGCAGGTTGAGTTCATCATTCTGTCCATGGATCTTCTGTTCTGTTACATGTGGGTGTTCTGATACACCTGGAAGAGTTACCATAGAAACTTAGAATGACAGATGTTTCACCAACAGACACCCTATTTACTGTAAGACACCCTTATGCTGGGCATACACTGTGCGATGTGTTTGTATACCAAATCACACTGTACGAGTAAGGTCGCTGTGGAGCAACCACATATGGGTCCAAGTACCCATGTGGGGCAACAGGCTACATAGTACCATATGGGTAGTCATTTCCTGCCCCCCCCCCCCAAACGTGTTACATACTCAACGTTCCCGACCTGTAGTGCGAAAATGTGGCGTCGCCGGAGTGCCGTAACCCGCCATTAGTTGCAATATTCTCCTGAACAGAGATAACGCTGTTGTAAAAACGCTATCGCTACCTACTTCACACAGTAGAAGAAGCTGTCAGTAGCATTGGCGTCAATGGCAGTAAAAGCCACAGAGACACTAAATGATAAAAGCTAGCCTCTGTGATGATACTTCAGACTTCGGTTGCTGCTATTCACAACTACCATCATTACCATCTAGTTTCCAAGGTGTGTGCAGATAGATAGATAGATAGATAGATAGATAGATAGATAGATAGATAGATAAACAGACAGATAGATAGATACTTTATTCATCCCAAGGGATATTTTAATCATTTAAACATTTTACCTAGCTGGCTGGCTAGCTAGCTAGCAGTTGGCTGAGTTTGTGCAATTTGGAAAGAGACTTTGGAAGTGGAAAGAGATTTTGTTCAGGTCTTAACAGACATCTTTTGGTTGAAAATAAATCTTTTCTATTCTTTCCTCTAAAATCCACATGTTGCGACTCTCGCTGGTAACTTTGATAAAAATTCATGACTGTAACAAAACAGTCCTCCAAACTGCAACTCTCGCTTGCCGTCGAACTAGTCCATCTTCCGGTTTCCGTTTTGAAATTGAGCGGAGCGACCTGATGTGAATTTGAGCGGAGGAGCGGACAAGTGAAAGGCGATTTTTCCTATGGGAAAATAACAAGGGGAATTTGAATCTGTTAAACTCTCCCGGGGATGAAAAAGTCTGAAATGCAGACGTTTTCCTGAACACACTTTTGTCCTCTGCCTTCGAGTGGACACTGTGATCTCCGGTATGTGAAAGCGGCACACTATTTTTGCTAGCCCAGAGCTAACTTGCAATGCAACTTGCCATAGGTAAGTTAGCTTCAATTAACACCCGGATCTCCTTATATGGTTCTATTTGTAGGCGAACTTCAGAGGTCTATTCACAGAATAAATGCATGTAGTCACAGGTGTTTTGGGAACACCAACATAAACAATTACAATAAAAAAATGCTTTTAGCGCCCCCCTCAGGTGAAGCACAGAATAGCATTTTGCTCCTTTTATAATGATGGTATGTTCCCAAAACACCTGTAACTACATGCATTTATTCTGTGAATGGGACTTGGTACAATATTGGTACTTTACACACTAAATGTCCATATGCTATTTCCACATAGATTTTTATGGTCCTACTAGCTACCCCACATACAATTTCAGTTGAATGACAATGACACAAAAATACAAACACGCCTTATTTTATCCTTATTATTAGCATGGCCTTTTGTTTTGAAGACTTCACATTTTGGGTCAACATTAACAAAGGATTATATCAAAAGACCCTCAATATCACTTTGCATGTTTTTTTCTGAAGGGACTTCTATCAAAACCAATGACACTGTGGTAGAAACTTTTAATGATTGAATTTTACTAAGAACATGTTTGTCTTCCATTCTACAAAGTTTGGTCAGGCAAAGAATAATGCTTTTTAAGATATGAATGTCTAAACATGGCCTCCAAGATAAAGCCCTGTAGAGAGTGTAAACAATCAAGGGCAAAAATACTGAAAACAATGGAATTGAACAAAAAGTTTTTACAGGTTTTAGTTATGGAACCTAAACATTGTGTAATTAAACTGAGGAAAATCAGAGTCGGTGCTGCAACCATTTTCCTGGATTTTGTCTGATTTTGACACGGAATGCCCCCACTGCAACAGCGCCCTCTAGAGTCAACAAATGCAGTATTATTTATCTCCGTGTGAGAGGACTTACTTTCTAGCAGGTTGTCATGCTGCTCCTCCTCTTCATCTTCATCTTCTTCCTCCTTAGTCTTCACCAGTAGTATTTCATTGTAAGTAGACCTTGGTGAGTCTGTGACGTCTGTTTCAGTTTTACTGTGAAACTCTGCAAAGGGCTTTTCCTCATCATGGTGAAATGTAATCACATGATCATATTCCTCCTCTTTTATATCTTCTTCTTTCACAGTCACTCTCAGATCAACCTGGTGTGTTTCAGCACAGCCAGAACTAAATGGAAGTCTGCGGTCCATTGCCTGTAGTCAGAGAAACAAAATAAAGGCAAATAGAAAGTTCAAAGTCGGTTTCATTTTCATTGAAAATCAGTTTATTTTCATTTGAATAAGTAGAATATGTGCTGAAGATTTTATTCATGTTTCGTGTTTAGAAAAGTAACGAAATTACATCTAACCAGTGGTGCAAATGAGTAGGCTAACTGACATGTCAAAAAGTGCATGTGAAATGCGTCGGTAGACCGTTCCATACACATGGTGCTAAGCTGTTTCTCAAAGTCGAGGATTCGTGCTTTGGTAGAATGAGCCCTGCCAAGTCAAATCCTTCAAAGACGAGGCAAAGCTTCTTAGCTTTTGGAAAATACACAATGGAACAGACTAGCGAGTGTGCAGGAAGCTTACATTTAAATACATAATAGAAGTGTCGTAAAGGATTTTCTGGAACCGAAAATGTAGTACTACTCTCACCCATAACCCATAAGGTCATAAGGTTCTTTTATGAAGGTTTGAATACAAAGTTGTGTTGAGATAAGCGCAGCGGTCACTCCCGGAAGTTACCTTGGATGTTTGGCTCTCGGATAGGCTACTGTTTGTGTCCAAACACATACCTTCCTCCAACAAGTTCGTTGCTCCGTCAAGTCTGCTGATTTGCTGTTTGTGCCTGATTACACGTGGGATCGTGTTTATCTTCGAAAAACGTCTTAAACCAACATTTACTCATGCGTGACTGAGCTACGTGCGTGGTGGAACCAGAGAGAGAACCCGGCACATAGACTGTATTCAGTCTATGACCCGGCCACAACAACAGTCTTGTTCTTCTGTCAGGGTGTAGGCCTATGGCAGTTTACAGTGTATTACCGCCACCTAATGGATTGACGTGCAATTAAATGAATGTCATTTAAAAAAAAAAAAAAAAAACTAAAATGGAAAACAACTAATTAAATCCTAACTGCTAATTTTGTTTCTTAGATAAATGTTAACTTGGAACTAGTGATATTTTCTGATCTAGGCTCACCTGTACAGTTGGTGGTGGTATACTATAAGACCACTGTCTTTATGCCTCACTGTTTGCGTGCTATATTAGCACATTAGCACATATGCATAACCCCCCTCCATGCCACAGCCGAACTATGGCCACACTCATACATTTTCTTAAATAGTTAAATATATAGATATATAGACTTTACTTTATTTCTGCATTGTTGCACTGTTGACTTACTCATTTGCACTATCACCATTGCACTACCACCATGACACTCATTCACACAGAGCACCTGAGAGCACCTTACCATACCTTACTATGCACAGAGAATCACAGGCTCAGTCCCTGCCTCAGTCATTGCAAGCACCTCTGATTTATTAATCACCACTATGTGGATACTGTTTTTAGAATTTATTTAGATTAAGTGTTAGTATAATTTGTATTTTTGTCATTTGTATTTTAGTATATTTTTATATATTGTATTAAGTGTTAGTATAATTTGTATTTTAGTATATTTAGCATATTCTTGATCTTCTACTGTCCTTACTGCTTAGTTGTGTTTTTATATTATATACTTTAATTACTCTTTTTGCTGTTAAAGAATGTGTTTGTGTTGTATGTATGCTGCTGCTGAGACCTTGAATTTCCCCTGGGGATCAATAAAGTATCTATCTATCTATCTATCTATCTATAAAATAGTCATCTGCCAAAAAACAGAAGAAATGTTCTTTGCTGGATTAGGCTATTTTGATTGGTGTACTTGGCGACCTTTAGAGGCAGTGCGGTATCTAGGATTCTATCTATGGAAGCAATGCACATAATGGTTGATAAATATTCTTTGTTTGTAAACTCAGGGCGCTTCAAAAGAGCTTAATGCTCAGTCAGTATCCCCTGGATAAACAACGGTTGATGATGATCTATTGCAGTGGTTCCCAACCTGGGGTCCGCAGACCCCACTAGGGGTCACCAGAGAGTGCAGGGGGTCCGCACAATGTTGCCTGGGCTGAGGATGTAACATTACCAAAATTATATTTGCACACATTAAATGTATAAAATCTCAATAACACACCGAATTGGATAATCAAAATTCTGTATAATCTAAATTAAAACATTTTTGTTCCACATTTAAATTCATGAAGCCATTTATTACCTCTGAAGATGTCGTGATTGGTGTCCTGTTCTATTCCCCCCCAACAGACCTTTACAGACAATGCAGGTTCTATATCAATGGGAGGAACTATTTACGTAATGGTCTATATTTTACAATAAAAGTTATGTTTTAATTACATTATTGCACAATTCCTCTGTGGCATGTCATTAAAATAAACATATCAGTATATTTTTATTGAGCAAAAATTCAAGTTTCCATAAGTTATGGCCTTTCCTTCTTACAATCAAGGCCTTCTTGATACAAACAATGCGGTCAAGTAGACAAAAAAACATATAATAATAAAAGGAAAAAATGACAAGGTATGACAACTTTAAGTTTTATAAAAACACATACATTTCATATAAAAGATCCTTGTTGAGTTTCCACACAGCAGTTAAAGCCCGATAAAAGCCCACAAAGTGTTGCAATATGGCCACCGAGTGGAGTATGGGGAGGCATACAGAAAGAGGCAGTTATCGGGCATCTATTTTCCTATTCAAGTAAATAGGGAGGCACACACTTGAAGGGGAGGGATATGTGTAGACTACTGCCATTATTGGTGTTACAAACAAACCCTGTGCATTTCTTTGGAGAATTCTTTAAATGCTGTGTCTTCTCATTAGTAAGTCTCTAGTTGTACTGACCAGGTAATGTTTCACGTTCCAAGGCTGGTTTTCGACCTGTGAGGAGCTGCCAGCTACGCTAGGTGTACAAGTATCCCCATTATCAGTTTGTTTACCATCAAAATGGCTTTGAAAACTGTTGTACGGTATAAAACTTGTCACACAGTTCTGCATTGTGTGCTTTTGAAGATTTGAGAAAATTCTGCATGATGTTTCACACTTTGATCATTTATGAGGATTCTCTCCAGTGTGTGAGCATGTGGCGTTTTAGGCTTGCCATTCTTGGAAAAGCTTTTCCACAATGGACACATATATGAGGCTTCTCGCCAGTGTGTATTCGTACATGGGATTTAAGAGCTGAACTTTGTGAAAAAGATTTTTCACACTGGACACATTTATAAGGCTTCTCGCCAGTGTGTATTCGTACATGGGATTTAAGAGCTGAACTTTGTGAAAAAGATTTTTCACACTGGACACATTTATAAGGCTTCTCTCCAGTGTGCATCATCATGTGGCTTTTAAGACCTTTGCGGAGTGTAAAAGCTTTTCCACACTGGGCACATTCATGAGGTTTCTCGCCAGTGTGTATTCGTACATGGGAATTAAGAGCTGACATTTGTGAAAAAGATTTTTCACACTGGACACATTTATGAGGCTTCTCTCCAGTGTGTGTGAGCATGTGGCTGTTAAGACCTGACCTGGATGAAAAAGCTTTTCCACACTGGGCACATTCATGAGATTTCTCTCCAGTGTGTATTTGTAAATGGGTTTTAAGAGCTGACCTTTGTGTAAAAGCTTTTCCACATTGGACACATTTATGAGGCTTCTTACCAGTGTGTATAAGCATATGGGTTTTCAAATGTGAAATTTGTAAAAAAGATATTCCACATCCAACACATTTATGAGGCCTCTCTCCAGTATGTATGAACATGTGGCGTTTAAGAGTTGAGAGGAGTTTAAAAGCTTTTCCACACTGGGCACATTCATGAGACTTCCCTCCAGTGTGTATTAGCAAATGGGTTTTAAGATTCGAGAGTTGTGTAAAAGCTTTTCCACACTGGGCACATTCATGTTGTTTCTCTCCAGTGTGTATTAGTATATGGTTTTTAAGGCCTGAACTTTGTGAAAAAGCTTTTCCACATTGGACACATTGATGAGGTCTCTGTCCAGTCGGCCTATGCGTCATCATGTGGCGTTTAAGACCTTTGCGGAGTGTAAAAGTTTTTCCACACTGGGCACATTCATGAGGCTTCTCTCCAGTATGTATGAGCATGTGGTTTTTAAGAGTTGAGAGGTGTGTAAAAGCTTTTTCACACTGGACACATTTATGAGGCCTCTCTCCAGTGTGAGATAAAATATGTGATTTAAGATATGAAACTACTGAGAACCGTTTTCCACACTGGGCACATTTATGAGGCTTCTCTCCCGTGTGTATTAGCATATGGGCTTTAAGATGTGAAGCTTTTGAAAAAGCTTTTCCACACTGGGCACATTCATGTTGTTTCTCTCCAGTGTGTATTAGTATATGGGTTTTAAGAGCTGACCTTTGTGAAAAAGCTTTTCCACATTTGACACATTGATGAGGCCTCTGTCCAGTCGGCCTATGCGTCATCATGTGGCGTTTAAGACCTTTGCGGAATGTAAACGTTTTTCCACACTGGGCACATTCATGAGGCTTCTCTCCAGTATGTATGAGCATGTGGCTTTTAAGATTTGAGAGCTGTGTAAAAGCTTTTTCACACTGGACACATTTATGAGGCCTCTCTCCAGTGTGAGATAAAATATGTGGTTTAAGATGTGAAACTACTGAGAACCGTTTTCCACACTGGGCACATTTATGAGGCTTCTCTCCCGTGTGTATTAGCATATGGCCTTTAAGATGTGAAGTTTTTGAAAAAGCTTTTCCACAGTAGATACATTTATATCGCCTTTTGCCAATACTCTGCCATTGATTAACACCAGGAGAGTGTGTTTGCTGGTGTTTCTCAAGTTTAGTGAGGGTCGTGAAACTCGTCCTGCAGACTGTGCAGTGGTGCAGCCTTCCTTTGAGTTGCAGGTTGAGTTCATCATTCTGTCCATGGATCTTCTGTTGCGTTGCATGTGGGTGTTCTGATACACCTGGAAGAGATATTCCACATTCAGCAATTAAATATTGATTAGAAAATATTTAACTACAAATAGAATTCAAATAAATATATATATATATATATATATATATATATATATATATATATATATATATATATATATATATATATATATATATATATTTAATAGAATTCAAATGTGTGTATATAAGACTGCCTATAGAAGTCTTCTTCACCCCCTCTGATATTTTTGTGTTTATGTTTTGAGAGTCTTTATTCTTTTATAAATGGAATCTTGGTCAATTTAATTAGGCATTTTTCCAATAATTTACAAATAAATTCTACTCTAAAGTAGAGATGCACCGATATGGAATTTTGGGGCCGATAACAGTAACCGATATTCATTGGTTTGTTGTTTGTTGTTGCCGATACCGAGGAGGCATTTCTTGGCATGAACCCCAGGAACATACCTGTAAACTCAGAAGGGCTGAAAAAGGTGACATAGTTCCGAAAGCTCATCACCAACGCCAAGCTATGTCAATCTGGAAGCCTAGGTCTCGCTTGTTTGCATGCTAATTATCAAAAATTATGATCTATATGCTACACAGAAGACAAACAAATTAAACACCCATCACTGAGCAGGTCAAAATATTTTGCTGGGTCCACTTGCAGATTTGTTGCAAATAACTACATTTGGCCTCAGAAAGGTCTGCGCTCCCTGAGAACGTCATGTCTAACCATCATCGACACATGGAAAATATAATGCTAACTGAAATGACTCGTGAACAAGCAACAACTTTCCAAGACAACATTAAACTATTAAGCCAAGATAAATTCACAATCGCATTCAGTGCAGATTTTGTTTTTGTATCTCAAAGCAATTCAAAGCAGCAAGCTGCGGAAATGTGAAATTGTGAGCAACACTTGTTAAGATCATCTCAGCAAGTCTTTCATTTCATTTAACCCACCGAGGGCAGAAGAAAAGTAGCCTACCACTTGTAGCATGTGGCATGTGTTTGTTAGCCAACAGTTTCTCAGTTTCCTTGGTCATATCGGAAGTCATAATCACGATTAATCGATTAATTCAATTAATTGAGAAATGATTGGAATATAATGTTGTTATTTTATAATCTATCTGTGTAGAAGTGAATGCTGCCGGTCTTGTGACGGTCTGTGTCAGCTACTCTCATTTGCCATCTCCCGAGTAAGACGGTGAACTCGACTGAGTGACTGATAAATCAGTTGCAATATGATTAGGCTTAGGCTATGCAGTTTGGCAATAGAGATTGGTAAGACACGTTACCCAGATTATGGGTACGTTTGGCCGTTTACATTGGTTTACATGGGCATGGATTGCCGCGGATCCCCAAAATGCTTAGCATTCACCAATGGGAAAATGCCAGGACGACACATTCTCAATCTCTATAGGTAAGTGAAGTGTCTAAAGAATATGACAGCCTATTTCAGACATTTGGAAAGCAGGCAACTTGATGTTTGATGTTGTGGCGACTGTCTAGGAGCAGCTATCGAGAGGGAGAGAAGTAAATGTGCGAGAGCCTCAATATGGTTGCATTGCTCATCCTCTTAACGCTGTTTTAGGTTTACGGTATTTGGTGGGGTATTTGGCAGACACTTGTCTAAAACGAAGGTTTTTGTTTTGCTGCGTTTTGATAGGCTACTCTAAACCTATACTACATTATTCATTTAGCAGACTAATACATCTCTAACCTAAACATGCTGCTTTGTTGACTGTATATAGACTTATGTTACTTGAGTACCTTCTGCATATGAATGAGTCAATGTAATACAACACAGCACTGCCACAGACCTGAGTGCAACAGCGCCCTCACTCAGTGTAGACACTACAGTCATTTATGTATGCGTTTGATTAGCATATTTGCATGTTCCGGTTTGTAAGAAAAAATATGTGCGAATGAATGGGGTTTCGGAATCATAAAAAATGATACCCCCAAATAGTTGCTCGCGAGTCCCCACGTTTATATCCTTTTAATAAAATCAGCGTGTTGTCTCCATGAGGACTTTAGATCTACTATATCACTAAAATATGAGTGCTGCTAAGCCTCTGCTACCAGCGAAAAACATTACAAAACTACAAACTGTCTCCCGCGTTTTCTCCTAGCTGTGCATCACAAGGCAAGCAGTAGCTTGTTAGCTTTACCAAGCAAGGATAATAACTTTTCCCACAACAATCACACTGTTAAATAAAGTTAATATGTTGATTACAGAAGGGTTTAACAGCCACAATCGGATGGGTAGTATAAATCAGATGTTTTAGGTAGTATGACCATGGACCCCTCATGGATACTGTCCAGCAGGTTGCAGTGCACTGTAGTCCACTTCATTTTTGCTGTAGCATTTTTGTAGCAACATCTTAATGTTTACTAAACATGACTACAGTTTGTGACAAAATACGAATAGCAAATACATATTAGCCCATCGAACTGAACGCCAATGTTTTCGACGGCCATTGCTTCGCTCAGACCTTATTTGAACCGTATTACCAAAAAAGATTTTTTCTTACGAACGTTTACGAAAGGTTGTATCAGTGATAGCGTGGATACGTCACTTCTGTTGATGTTCAAACAAAACAGAGAGCTAGCTCGCTACTCCCTCCCCCTCCCTCCCGTGCAATTAAAACTTTCCTAAACGCGCATCTCGTCGGTTATTGGTTGAAACACTTTATTTTGCCTTTGAGTGGGTTCCCAACCCTTGTTGGTAGCAATTGGTTTTGTGTACAGATTTCGGAGCCTAGGCTGCCTACAGAGACGTGTTTTTTTGACAGCCTGCTTATGGGGCAGACAGCTAGCGGATCGTTAGGAAAGATTAGACGAGTGTGATCATTTATGTTTGGGCCTTTTTGGGGCCTGAAATCGCTGATAAAACCCTTAAAATTCTAACGCTAAAAACTACAAGCCTTTGGGTGACTAACTCTAGCTCTGTGTGACTTACTTTCCAGCAGATGTTCATGATGTTCCTCCTCTTCTATCTTCACTTCAAGCTCCGCTGTTGTCCGTAGCGGTTCATTGTACGTAGACTTTGGTGACTGTTTGACGTCCGCTTCAGCTTTACAGTGAAACTCTGCAAAGGGCTTTTCCTCTTCACCTGGACATGCAATCATATGACCATAGTCCTCCTCTTTTATATCTTCTTCTTTCACCATCACGCTCAGGTCAACCTGGTGTGTTTCAGCACAGCCAGAACTAAATGGAAGTCCAAGATCCATGTTGCTAGCAGGACAAAGATGATTCCATCCAGTTTTCAATTGCCTGTAGTCAGAGACACAAAATAAAGACAAAAAGAAAAGTCTAAGTCAGGTCACTGTATAGGAAGAAAATAAAGAAAAATAGAAAGGTCAAAATCATTTTTCTTTTCTTTGTTTATCGGAGCTATGGTGGCTTTATGATACTACTATTATACTCAACACATCAATGTAATCAATCACCAAACTCTTGTCATCCATGTCTTTATGGACTTTGCTTTGTGCACTGGTGCACAGTCATGTTGAAACAGGAAGGGGCCATCCCTGAGCTGGGCTTGGTCCCTTGGTTCCAGTGAAAGGAACTCTGAACAATTCCATGCTCCCAACTTTGTGGGAACAGTTTGGGGATGGATGACTGAGTCTTGACCTCAACCCGATAGAACACCTTTATGAATTAGAGCGGAGTCCTCGTCCAACATCAGTGTGTGACCTCACAAATGCGCTTCTGGAAGAATGGTCAAAATTCCCATAAACACACTCCTTGTGGAAAGCCTTCCCAGAAGAGTTGCAGCTGCTATAGCGGCAAAGGGTGGACTGGTCATATTACAAGGATACAAGGAACAAGGGGGGGCACCAACAAGGAGCACCAAAGAGCAACAGGGGCAAGGAAAAACTCCCTTACCAAGGAAGAAACCTTGGGCAGATCCACGGCTCAAGGGGCTGCTAATTAAATCATTTTTATTTATTATTTTTGATTTCTCATGTGGACACACATATTGCACACTGCCCTCTCCCCACATACACAGCACACTATCCCATCTCCCCGGTCATCCCCCCAACTGCTAGGGGTCTTGGTGTGTGTGTTGGGGGGATGACAGGGGAGATGGGATAGTTCTAGGAGATGGGAAAGTTTTATGGAGATGTGCAAAAGTTGGAGAAAGTCAGATATGTGTGTGTGTGTGTATGTGTTGTGTTTTGACGTGTGATGAAATAAGAAAATAAATAAAAGGTCTGTAGCATAGGGAGAGGGATGTAAAAGTGCCAAAAGTCATGTAGGTGTGTGTGTGTGGGGGGGGGTTGAAATGTTTTTCTTTTGGGCTCTTAGGAGTACTCTTCTGGAATAGATATCTTGTAGAGCAGGGAGTTGAGTTCTTATAGTATGTTCAGCTGAGCGCACTACTCTCTGCAGAGTACTACAATCTCTAACTGTGGAGTTCCCATACCAGGTGATGATGCTACCAGTTAGAACACTCTCAACCGCTGAAGTGTAGAAGGCCTTCATGATGGATGTAGAAACTTTGAATTTCCATAGCTGACAAAGGAAGTACAGTTGTTGTCTGGACTTCTTCAGAACATATTGAGTGTTAACAGTCAAACCAGGCCATTTTCGTGGGTCTATCACTAGGTGGCAGTCTCGCCAGGTCTCGCTGATCACTTCCTGGAACGTTTACAAAAGTAAGTAACAGGCAACACTTCATATTTCATGAAAGACGTTATATCTCCATTTCTAAAAAAAAAAACAGCGATTTTGATGAAAACTAGCCACTGTTTAGCTTGGGATTTCTCAGGAACAGAGGCGTGTAGAAATACACGGTTTGCACTCACCAAGAGCTTAAAGTCTCACCTTTTAATCGAGCTATTGTGTGTTCATAGCTATAACACAGAATATGCTGTGGCTGTACAAAATCATCAACAATGGTCTAGATTGCTGGCACTCTAGGACAAAGCTCCAAAAAACAGCTTGGCATTCAATGAGTTAAACCCTATTAAGAATGAGATGTCACTTTAAAATGTAATTCCAGTTTTAAAATTGACCCAAGGGTGTTTTTCTGCATTAAAACACATCAAATAAGCCGTGGAGACAGTATTTTTTCGTTGATCAACCACTACAGAGCTTGCTCTGCACGCTTATAGCCCCAAATCGCAAATAGTGGATTAGCTAAGGGCCATGAGCGATAAACTTAAATTATCATTTTTTAGCCAGTAATATTGTTCAAAAACGGCATCAAACCTGCTAAACCTGTAAGCCTCTCGGTTAGCCTACATTTAAAGTTGCCAACTTCGAAAATCCGTGGAAAACAAACACTCGACCAGCGTGAAACTATATTCAACTATCAAACAGTGCTACTTTGGGGTCTTGGTGTGTGTGTTGGGGGGGATGACAGGGAGATGGGGATAGTGTGCTGTGTATGTGGGGGAGAGGGCAGTGTGCAATATGTGTGTTGGAGAAGCTTCCTCATGAGAAATCAAAAATAATAAATAAAAAGTTTTATGGAGATGTGCAAAAGTTGGAGAAAGTCAGATATGTGTTTGTGTGTGTGTGTGTGTGTGTTTTTTTTGGCGTGTGATGAAATAAGAAAATAAATAAAAGGTCTGTAGCATAGGGAGAGGGATGTAAAAGTGCCAAAAGTCATGTAGGTGTGTGTGTGTGTGGGGGGGGTTGAAATGTTTTTCTTTTGGGCTCTTAGGAGTACTCTTCTGGAATAGATATCTTGTAGAGCAGGGAGTTGAGTTCTTATAGTATGTTCAGCTGAGCGACTACTCTCTGCAGAGTACTACAATCTCTAACTGTGGAGTTCCCATACCAGGTGATGATGCTACCAGTTAGAACACTCTCAACAGCTGAAGTGTAGAAGGCCTTCATGATGGATGTAGAAACTTTGAATTTCCATAGCTGACAAAGGAAGTACAGTTGTTGTCTGGACTTCTTCAGAACATATTGAGTGTTAACAGTCAAACCAGGCCATTTTCGTGGGTCTATCACTGGGTGGCAGTCTCGCAGGTCTCGCTGATCACTTCCTGGAACGTTTACAAAGTAAGTAACAGGCAACACTTCATATTTCATGAAAGACGTTATATCTCCATTTCTAAAAAAAAAAAAACAGCGATTTTGATGAAAACTAGCCACTGTTTAGCTTGGGATTTCTCAGGAACAGAGGCGTGTATAAATACACGGTTTGCACTCACCAAGAGCTTAAAGTCTCACCTTTTAATCGAGCTATTGTGTGTTCATAGCTATAACACAGAATATGCTGTGGCTGTACAAAAATCATCAACAATGGTCTAGATTGCTGGCACTCTAGACAAAGCTCCCGAAAACAGCTTGGCATTCAATGAGTTAAACCCTATTAAGAATGAGATGTCACTTAAAATGTAATTCCAGCGAAAATTGACCCAAGGGTGTTTTTCTGCATTAAAACACATCAAATAAGCCGTGGAGACAGTATTTTTCGTTGATCAACCACTACAGAGCTTGCTCTGGTACGCTATAGCCCCAAATCGCAAATAGTGGATTAGCTAAGGGCCATGAGCAATAAACTTAAATTATCATTTTTTTAGCCAGTAATATTGTTCAAAACGGCATCAAACCTGCTAAACCTGTAAGCCTCTCGGTTAGCCTACATTTAAAGTTGCCAACTTCGAAAATCCGTGGGAAAACAAACACTCCGACCAGCGTGAAACTATATTCAACTATCAAACAGTGCTACTTTGGGGTCTTGGTGTGTGTGTTGGGGGGGATGACAGGGGAGATGGGATAGTGTGCTGTGTATGTGGGGAGAGGGCAGTGTGCAATATGTGTGTTGGAGAAGCTTCCTCATGAGAAATCAAAAATAATCAATAAAAAGTTCTATGGAGATGTGCAAAAGTTGGAGAAAGTCAGATATGTGTTTGTGTGTGTGTGTGTGTGTGTGTGTTTTGACGTGTGATGAAATAAAAATCACTGTGTAGGCCTATGTTGTATGGAAGCATATGTGCACATGGCACACTAGTTGGCAAAATGGAATGCAATTGAATTAATGTTTATTCTATTTTTTAACCAAAATTATTCAAATTGATTTTAGGATTGCATTGTCACTTTGCAGATTAAAATACAATTTGTTGGAAATTATTGCAAATTGCAATATTAAATTACATAATGAATTGGCAATTGCATAATGTAATGTCTTTTTTTGAATTGCATTCTCATTTGAATTAAGCCAGTGTTTTTCAACCACTGTGCCGGGGCACACTAGTGTGCCGTAAGAGATCATCAGGTGTGCTGCAGAAAATTACCCAAATGTCACTCACTGGTCCAGAAAAGCAACTGTTGCATTGATTGATTGATGCACTATTTGTGGTATGCAGGCATTGTACAACGTGGCCCCATATCCATCATTCACAGAATCATCACATATCTAGTTCATAATTAACAATTAATCCAACAATTAAATTAGATATAGTCACCTACAAATGAAACAGAGGGCGCTTGTTTTATTGAGCAGGTCTTGCATAGAAGCCATGATAAGGCCATATCTGTGTATTATTTTAAATTTTAGGCTATGTTATGTTTATTTTCTCTTCACACAGGATGTTAGTGTGCCGTGGGACATTTTAAGTGTCAAGTGTGCTGTGGCACAAAAAGGGGTTGAAAAACACTGAATTAAGCTACACATATGCTTCCATAATGTTGTCTCTGTGAGGACTTTTAAAATATCAGTGTCGCTATATGCTTCATTAAACTACACTCACCCGCGCGAACCCCCATTCATTCGCGTGAGATCTTACGAACGGAACATGCAAAAATGCTAATCGAACGCATACGAAATGACAGTGTCTACCACCCTCCATTGGCTCTCACTCATAACTTTCTGTAGATTCTGCTGATTCTTTATAAAATTTTGAATACTAAGTTGTGTTGAGATCAGCGCAGAGGTCACTCCCGTAAGTTACCTGGGATGTTTGGCTCGCGGATAGGTTACTGTTTGTTTCAAAACACATAGCCTACTTTCCTCCAACAACTTCGTTGCTCCGTCTATTCAGGTCTGCTGATTTCCCTTTTTGTGGCTGATTAGAAGGAAAACCGTGTTTGTCTCCGCAAAATGTCTTAGGCCAACATTTACAAATGTTCTCCCTTGGTGGACTGCGTGTGAGTTTTCCTGCTCGAGATCTGAGCTACGCGCGTGAGGAATGATCCACAACAATAGGCACGTTCGACTTGATGCAGATCTGCGCAGATCTAACTTGATGTGATGCATGCTGGGATGGACGCAATGCATGCTGGTTAGAAATACTGTCCCGACTTCCATTTTTATTATTATTACATACCAAAATAGATTTTAACAAAACGGGTAGGCCTACAAAAATATAAACACAAAGAGGACATAATATCAACATTTAGGCTACATAGTTCTGTCAGCATTTCATCTCTTGAGTCCAATAACAGTGTCCAAGTAGAATGACTTAATTTTTGAAAGCTGCAAAACAAGTCTGCATTTTTATTTAAAAAAATAACTTTCTTTTTTTGAAAAGTGACATTGCACAACCACACAGCTCTACACATATTTTTTAGTTCTACCCAAAAAAACCTTGAGTAGATACATTCATGACAGACAGTTTCAAGGGCACAACCACAAAAACACACACGTCAGATTTATCGCCTCTGTATCTTTTGAGCAGAGAGTTAGTGAGGTAAAATAAGTGGATTATTTTGTTATTTAGTAGCCTACATAGTTATTGTAATAAGACCAAATCCTATCCCAGTGCATATTGTCAAAGATGCCACCCAAATAACTTTTACAACGAGGTGTGACAGGGTGAAGCCCTATCTGTCTTAACCATCTATTGTTACATTTTCTATGTTTTATGCACCATTCAGTAAAATATCTGTCTGTAGAGTTGATTGCTAATGAGTTCTAGAACCTAGCAATCTAAAAAAAAAATCCATCAGGTAGTGCAGCAAAGACTACTGTATTCTCAGAAATGTTTTGAGAGAGCAAATTTGTTTAAAAATTCATTGTAAGTCAGATATTGGCCTTCTACATTGATTACTTGAGAAATAAAAACAATGTTGTTTATCCACTTTTCATTAAATATTGATATTTTTACATATTATTCAATATTTTTTTTTGATATCTGACAAGTTTGTTGTTCCATATTAAGTGTTTGTGATGAGAAGTTATGCTTGTAGGTGAGAAGCCACAAGAGCTGGCTGAGTAATGGGATAAGCAACCACTCACATCTGGAGATAGTTAGCCTATTTATAATTCTTGTAGAGTTCACCAAAATCATAGAAATTATCATTACAATACACTTGTTTCCTATAATCCAAGATAGATTTTCTTCGAGTTGTTAGGCTTTTGAGCACTTATTTTTACAAATGACATGGAAAACAAATAATTTCATCCACATATCCTTACGCAAAATGCACAACAACGCTACTAAGTTAGCTTAAAACCGTGAGACTCAAGCAAGCCTCACGGGCCGTTACGGCCTTAAAGTTAGCTTCCTACGATTAACAGCACCGCTGCTGGAAACATTTCTAGGAGAAACACTGTTATTGTTTGGATAAGAAGCTAAGTCCAGCCAGCACAGAAAACTCAGGGGTAAAACCAATGGAAAAGATGTATCCTATATAAGACCATTGTATGTTAAAGATTAACTCTCTCCAAAGAGATGCAACCTAGGGTGTTGCAACCTAGCAACCTAGGGTGTTTTTGTGAATGTATTCAAACTTTCGTTTATCTGCATAATGATAGTGAGTGGATCTTGTGAATGTACCCAAGTCAAACTTTCGTTTATCTGCATACTGAAAGTGAATGGATCTTTGAATGGGCAGCCTGATGTTTCTGCTGCAGTGAGTGGGATCTTGGGGGCAGCCTTGCTGCCCGACTTCTTGGGGCAGCCATGGACTACTGGTTAGGGCTTCAGGCTTGTAACCGAAGGGTTGCTGGTTCGATCCCCGACTCAATAGGAAAAATGTGCACTGCTCTTTAATCCCCACATCCACGGCTGAAGTGCCCTTGAGCAAGCACCTAACCCCTAACTGCTCCCCGAGCGCTGCTGTTGTTGCAGGCAGCTCACTGCGCCGGGATTAGTGTGTGCTTCACCTCACTGTGTCTTGAATGTGTTTCACTGATTCACGGATTGGGACCAAATTTCCCTCACAGGATCAAAAGAGTATACTTATATACTCTGAGTTAGTGTGTGCTTCACCTCACTGTGTGTTCACTGTGTGCTGTGTATGTTTCACTAATTCACGGATTGGAATAAATGCAGAGACCAAATTTCCCTCACGGGATCAAAAGAGTATATATACTTATACTTACTTATTTTTACAACTAGTGATGTGTCTTTCAGATCTAGCAGTGACCACCGTCCCGGCTGGGTATTCTACAAGGCCTTTGCCAACTCTGAGGAACAAAGTATATGCCTGCTCCAAAAAGGACGCACCAATCCAAACACCCCCCCCTCCCCCAGATAGACTTATAGTGCCTATAAAAAGTATTCAGCCCCATGCTAAAGTTGACTAAAAAGAGGAAAAAAGAAAGAAATAATCTTTTGTAAATGGATCTTAATGCCTTAACTAAGACAAAGAGGAATAATCCAACCATTAATGACACCAATTTTCTTTGTGAATGAATAATGTATCGTAAATAAATAAATGTTCTTCATTAAAATACAGGGTGCATAAGTATTCATACCCCTTTGTTAAACCTATGTTGAATTCCCATAGAGGCAGACAGATTTATTTTTTTTAAAGGCCAGTTATTTCATGGATCCAGGATACTATGCATCCTGATAAAATTCCCTTGGCCTTTGGAATTAAAATAGCCCCACATCATCACGTACTCTTCACCATACCTAGAGGTTGGCATGGTGTGTATTTCAGTTAGCCTATTAGCTGGTTTGATTTGCATTGAGCTCAATGAGCATCAAACCAGCTAATAGGCTAACTGAAACGCCTTCAACGAAAACAGTATCCATGAAAAATTCCAATCAGGTTTTAGATTGAATCACTTATTTTAAAAGAGCTGAGATAATAAGTAACAGCAAAAATGAACTGCAACGATAGTTTATATTTAACTTACTTACTTTTTATTGTCAATGTTTGTTTGTTTTGTCAATATGTTCAATGTAAGAATGTCTCCTTGACAACAACAGTTTGTTATATCCATGTTGAACTGATATAATGATAAAGAAAATAATATATTATAAAGAAAAAGAACTGCAACATTGTTTTATTGCATTTTAAACGGCTACTCTACTATTAGAGTAATCTGAACATAAACTAATACATACTCCAATACATACTCAATACATCTCTGCATGTGAACGAGTCAAGCTCTATTTACACGTGGCTTCTCTCGCCCGTGCCCCAGGAATCATCCAAAGCTCGGCGCCATCGTCTCATTTGTCTACTTACAACCAGAGGAAGAGAACGATGGGAGAGGGAGGCGTGAGGGCCGATAAGCAAGGAGACTAAACCTTTTCCACACATTTACTGCGGCTTCTATGCATAAGCATATTACAATGAAGATCTGTGATTGTTCTAAATGATTTTCCATGCTGAGAACATTTATGATACTTCTCCAGTGTATTATTTTCTTTTTTTCAGGCTTTTCGCCCCTTTGTGTACAAGCATGTGGCGTGAAAGACTTGACGTGTGTGAAAAACCTTTTCCACACCGGGAACATTCATGAGGCTTCCCTACAGTCTGTGTAGCCATCATTGTTTTATAAGACTCCTCTCCTTTGTGATCACGCATGTGGCGTGAAAGACTTGACATGTGTGAAAAACCTCTTCCACAAAAGGAACATTTATGAGGCTTCCCTTCAGTTGGTGTAGGCATTAATGTTTCACTAGGGATGTCTCCTTTGTGTTCAAGCATGTGACGTGAAAGACTTGACTTGTGTGAAAAACCTTTTCGACAGCAGGGACATTCATGAGTCTTCTCTTTTGTATGTAATTCCATATGGTATCTAAGCGCTAAGAGTTCTGAAAAACGTTTTCCACATTGGGAACATTTATGAGGCTTCCCTACAGTCTGTGTTTCTAGCACTTGTGTTTTGCGACTGGGCTCCTCTTCATCGTGTTCATGCATGTGGCGTGAAAGACTTGACCTGTGAGCAAAACATTTTCGACAGCGGGTACATTCATGACCCTTCTCTTTTTCATGTAATTCCTTATGGTATCTAAGCGCTAGGAATTCTGAAAAACCTTTCCCACACTGGTAACATTTATAACGCATGTCTTCAGTCTGTGTTTCAAGCACTTGTGTTACACGACTCTGCTCCTCTCCATCGTGTTCATGCATGTGGCGTGAAAGACTTGACATGTGTGAAAAACTTTTTCGACAGCGGGAACATTTATGAGGCTTCCCTGTAGTCTGTGTAAACATTAATGTTTCACGAGGCTTCTCCGTTTTGTGATCACGCATGTGGCGTGAAAGACTTGACGCGTGTGAGAAACCTCTTCCACACTGGAAACAGTTATGAGGCTTCCCTACAGTGTGTGCATAGTGTGTCTGGGCTTTCTCAAGTTCAGTAAGGGCTCTGAAACTCTTCCTGCCAACTGTGCGTTGGTGCAGCCTTCCTTCGAGTTGCAGGTTGAGTTCATCATTCTGTCCTTGGATCCTCTGTTGCGAATGGTCTGATGCACCTGGAAGAGTTACGATAGAGACTTAGAATGATACAGATGTTCTAGAAGAGATACCGTATCCATTTAGAATGACAGATAGATATTCCACATGAAACAATTAAATATTAATGAGGAAATATTTAACTTAAAATAGAAACACTTCTGCATTTGAATTTTATGTAAACCAATCACTACTTATGACTAACACATTACAAAGGGCTTAAAATTAATTTTCAAAAATGGGGGTCCCCCCCTTCAGTGCTTCACATAGGGGGGATTAATACAGTTGGGAGATATACATAATATATATAAACTGAACAATACTTAACATCGTCTTTACTTAGGTTGATTTTTACATTTTCTAATAGGTGTAAGTGTTTGTGACAACACGTCATGATAAATTTTGTTCTTTGATTGAAACAATTGATAATGTTTGTTCGCCGTTTTGGCGTGAAGCATCTTTCATGTAATGACATGGCACACTACAAAGTGA